>NC_072738.1:101340864-101491909 GCF_026930045.1 Uloborus diversus
TCTGCTATACCATACAAAAGTTTAAAATTCAAGGCTGTCAAAATTCTTACTTTCACAGTGAAGTGACGACATTAGTGAGCTCCCAGACGCAATCTAATTGAAATACTGAATGAGCACTGTCGGTAAAATTTAACTCACTCTCTGAAACGTTCAATACTGTGGAAAATAAAATTCCCATCAGGTCTAGATTACCATTTCGCATTTACAGTGATCGACTTAAGAGTCATATTTAGAATTTTGTATTTTGAACATCAATTTTAAAATATAAGATTGGCATAAAAGGATATTCCGGTTTTAAAAATTTATATTTCATAAACTGTTATACTCATATCTATAAATGATACATAAAAATAAAGAAACTGTCCAAGTTCTTTTTTTTCACTCACAAATGTTCGATGTGTGTGCCTTTCGTAACGCAACACACATCTATATTTTGGAGTGTTTCACTGTCAATTTTTCGTAATGCTACACATGTGCGATCTTTCAGTTCTTGCACTGTTGTAGACAATGGTGGTGTATAAACACTGTCTTTGACGAAACCTCATAGAAAAAAATTACATGAGGCTAGGTTTGGGGATCTGACTTGCCAACGCATAAAGGGTAAATCATCATCAATTGCACGGACAATCCATCAGCGTTGCGGTGCAGCGAAGTGGGTTACTTAGCCTCTGGGTGGGGGGGAGGGAGTTTTTACCCCCAATCTCCAAAGGGGATTGGGGGTAAACACCCCCAGAGGTCTTGGTTTCAACATTGTTGCCAATCCTAAAACAGTAGTTAATATACGTGTAAGGACTGTTGTAATCAAAAACCCCTTCCAGAAGGAATTTTTAGCTGCGCTAGTGTGGAACGTGCACGGTTAAGTATTTAACTACGTTCAAAAAAAAAAAAAAAACTTGGACAATTTATCTTCATTTTTATGCATCATTTATAGTGGTAAGTGTAATAGCTTATGAAATATAAAATTTTAAAACCGGGATATTCTTTTATGGTAACCCTGTATATAGGTTACATAAAAAATACTGTTACAAATGCTGAGTAATTTTATTTTACAAATACAAAACGGCAAAATATAAAGCACCGTATGTGAATATTATAACTGAAAAATTTTCATTCGAATTACCCGTTATCTTGATGAATTACCAAAAGTTCTTGCGACCCTATCATATTGCGGCGAGATAACAGAGATAATCTATCGCAACCACGCAGGATGGAAGTTTTGAACGACTTCCTATGCCTGTACTGCTTATCGTTTACATTCGCTTCTAAAATCTCTAGATTCAAAGAATAGGAGATTCAGATCCGATGGAAAAAGTGATTAATTTTCCTGCATGGGGAACTTAGATAATTGACATGGAGCCAAGCATAAATTGGAGATGTTGCAGAATCTCACTGCAAAATTAAGCTCCTAGCGAGAGACAATGTGTCAGCATGTGGCAATAAGCATTTGTCTTTTTTGTAGCGTTTTGCAGTTATTTTAATAACCTGCCGATGAATATCAGAGGCAATTTTTCATTGCTTGACGTTGCGGACAGACCATAACATATTTTTTGTTCTGAAAGAGTTTGGTAGGTTGAGGCTCTTTTGGTGCAAAATATTACTTAATATGTGATTCCAGGTTTAACATTATAGCACTGTTCAGAGCAGGGTAATTTCTCACCAATTAAATAATAATAATAATAGTAATAATAATAATAAAAGGACAGAAAGAAAGAAAAGAAAAAAAGAGAAAGAAAGAGAAAAAAAAGTTTGCCGAGATGTTTACTTTACGGACCAAAGCACAAGCCATTATTTATCCAACTATTTTACGTATTATTAACAGAAATCACGTAAAAGTGAAACACCTTTAAGTTTGTTACACTAATTCTCTTCTACAGAGATTTTACTCGAGCGAACTGAATTTCTTTGCATCTTTTCACGAGCTCATGATGCGCTCTTTTATCCGAGCTGAACGGGAATAAGACCAAAGACAATCTTCAAGAATCCAACGAGCATAGCTTCCTAGTATTCAATAATCGATACATATTTTTATGTATCGATGATATCATAAAAACCTTGAACTGTTGATTGCTCTAAGGTTTATCCCTCGGAAAATTCGTGCTCAACAAGCTGAGTTCCGTTTTCTTTCCATCTTTAAAAAATAAATAAATAAAAAAGTAAATAAAAAGAAGAAAGATTCCTTCTTTCTTTTAAGGCAAAAATTGCGTACATTAATAAATGTTTCCAAATAACTTAAACGAAGTGAAAACATTTTTAAGGAAATGTTTGAAAAAAATAATTTTTTTTGGAGAGTAACAGTATTTATTAGCCACCTTTTTTTAAAAAAAGACTTTAGTCTTGTAAAAAGCATTTGTTAGGCTTCTAAGCAAGTCATGTTGTAGTGGTCGTACTAAGATAAATATATGCATCGTATTTTCTCTTCTTTAATTATATCTTCTTTATACACAATTATACAATTCCCAAATACTCGTTTATTAATACTACATAACCACAAAACGAAACATTGAATGCTAAAATTCGAACAACATCGATTAAATTACAAGGAACTAAAAGAAAGACTGCTGGAAATGTGAAGTTTAAAGACTCGAGAGCCACTTCCAAAAACAATCAAGCTTCAGCATTTGCTGAGCTAAGATTTTTTGCAGAGATTTTGGGAAATGAAAATTCGAGCCCATTTAGAAAAATTGAAGAAATATGAGGAGCGGTAGAAAACTCGTTAAAAATATTCTTTAAACTTTTCTGTAAATAAAACGTTTCGAAATGGGAAATTGAGTACCTGAATTTAGCGATAAATTCTATGCATCGACGAAAAGCAAAAGCGAATACAAGGGGAGGGTGAGGGTCATGTCCTACCCCCCCTAAACCGCCGACAATATTATCCATCCTCATTGCGTCCAAATACTTTATTAATAAAATGTAAGCATTTGCAGTTATGTTTTCTATTCATTAGTAATTTTTTAAAATAATTATTTAAAATACTGCTTCCTTTCATTGCCTATGAAGTTAAGTAGTAACGTTTATGCCCTACTGTAAGTGACTTTTTTCTTTCCAATTTTATGCTTTTTATTGACATTCAAGGAATTTCCGAAAATTTCGTACCCAATACCCTATATTCTTTAGTGTGACCTCCCCCCCCCCAAATGGTAGTCTATAGTCTGTATTTGCCACCCTGACGAGAGGGATATTGGACAAAATATTCTGAAGTCTTGTCCAATGTTTCTTCGATGAAAATGCTAAAGCTTTGACCTACACCAAGAGACTAGTACCTCAAAAAAAAAAAAAAAAAAAAAAAAAAAAAAAAAAATAAAAGATCTGTGGAGGAAAACAATTGCATCACCGATGTTTTATCAGCACATTCAAGGGAGAAACTACCTCTCTTTTCCACCAAACTTCTGTGCTGTTACTAGTAGCCGACTATATAGCTGGAGTTATGATATACTGCAACTGGGGGTAAATTGAGTACTCTGTTATGAATTACATGAGGTCGTAAATTTATATAAAAGGGGATCATGTGGTAGGAAACGTTATTATTACCGATATAAAGATTATCGTTTCTCCTATCGTATATAACTGTTATATCCTTGCTTTTATGGAAGAATGTATAAAGAATGTCGATAAATATTCACTTAAGTAGTTATAAATAAGAATGAGAGAATGAAAGCCACACACACTACTAGGTAGATGTAGCACTTCTTTGGATTCAATTTGGGGGATTCTCGCGCAATATTTCTTTTTTTCTTTGAATGTCAGAAGAACCGAATGTATTCCTTCAGTTTAGCCGAGGAGTCAACAAGTTTCTTGACTTATGAGAGGCTATTGGAATAACTTCGTAATTTAAATTTTATTAAAGTGAAATATGTATGGTTATTTTTCAGTTTTTCATTGAAACTTTGAGTTCTAAGACAATTGTTTCCTGTTGTGTAATTAAAAGTTTTATTGAGTTCTGAAATTAAAATATTTTTTTGGTCAGAAATTGTTTAATATGTTCAAAATTCATGTATGTTATTAATAATGAAATCTAACATTAACGTACCAATTTTCCTCTCGCTACATAATACCCTGAAGACTTCACTTTCAATTAAATAAGGATATTGCTATAGATTGCTATATACGAGTACTAAACCTTTTTTAGCTTTATATTATTCAAAGTAAATATTAAAGAGGCAGAAAACAGTACATGAGGGTGCCACTTGATCTTTTTTAAAGAGCTTGCAAAGTTTAAATTGTTAAGGATAAAATTTCCCTTTCTGCTGATATCAACTTTCAAATCTATGTATTTTTAAATCAACGACGTGCTAAAGATTTTATTGACATCAGTCAATAGTAGCACAACAATAGTGGCTGCTCTCTTTCAAATTTTTGAATATGTTAATCCAAAAAAAAAATAAACGCTAAGTGGGAAAAAATGAAATGGTAAAAAAAAAAAGATGAAGAAGATGAAGTAAGAGAGGAAAGGAAAAAGAAAAGGAGAAAAAAAAATATATTTCAAGCAAACCATTATGTATTATGTAGTAACTTATTGACACTCGGCAAAAAATTACGCTATCGGAAATTCTAAACTATGACCAAAATGGTGGCTTTCTTCGACAATTTTCAAGTTGCAAGTTCCCCATCAATTTAGTTGTACCAATTCTTCTGAGTGCATTGTTTCAGTGTCTGGAACCACAGCACGTGTTTCGCTTTCGTGACATTTAAGGGTGGGGACTTCCAACCGCGAAGCAAGTTCAAGGTAGATGTGCTTGTTGCAATCAAAAAGCATTTCCTCTCCTCAGAGACTTGAAAGAGCGTAGCTATCCATTTGAAAAATATGGTTTGAGATAAAATCATAACTTTATCTCTTTACTCACATTTCATTGTATATTAGATTAAGTGCTGATACTGGTCGAAGCATCATCGCTGAATTAGGATTTAGCATTCATGCGCGTTGTTTAAGTTGAAATTATTTTTATAATTTTGTATATATATTTATTTATGTTAATTTATTCAAACTGGAGATTAATAAAAAGATTCGACTTGTCGAAAACTACTGAGAATTGGGTGATCGTGATAAGGTGAGATTTGACCTTAGCAATGTTAACATCATTTTAAGGAGTTCAGTGAAAAGGGGATGTGCTTTTGGGGCTGGTTTCAGTTAAAATATCTTATTAAAACTACAATAAAAATAACCCAACTTAACTCAACGTGACCACTCTTCCCTATTACCTCAAAAAAAAAAAAAAAAAGTTAATATTGTCAAGGACATTCCTCAACTTATCAGAGTCCTTTAATAACAAATCGAGAGGCCGTAGTGGTCTGATCGGTTAGGCATTGGACTCATAACCATTAATAATCGAAATTTGTTTAAGAAAAGGCTAAAAAATTTTATACTCAATTCTACTGCAGTCAATTTAGGATAAAGTAGCGTATTTGTAATAGTATACCTGGGTTCCGTTATAGAATTAGACGTACTTTATTGCATTACTTGTGTTGTGTTTATGTGTTCTTTGTATGATTATGCATTTATTTTTTTGTTAATTCTATCTTATGTTATAAACTGGCCCTAAATTAAGTTCTTATCTGAGTGGTGGGAGCTAGTCAGGCTATTGTTATAGCCTTTACTCCCATCTACTCAATCAATAAAGCTTTTTTAAAAAAAATACCCGAAGGGTCCCGGATTCGATGCCAGTCGGTCAAAGATCCCTGGTGTTTGTTAATGGTGACTGGGGTACTTAAATATGGGTTGGTCATGAAGTCCTCCAAGTGAATTAATACCTCTGATGTGCTGGACCAGAGATTTTTCCGATTCTGGTCTGGATCAAAAAGAGCAGAGCTGTTTTTAGGGCCCAATCTTAACAAATAATGGTAGGTACGGAAAACCTGGAGTTATGCGATATAACAAATCAATGAATTTCGTCGAACAAAGTTTTGCTGTGAACAATTACCACAAGAAATACGGAAAATGTAAAACAATTCTCAAAATTGTATAAATTGCCTTATAGGCCCAAGCTTATCATAAATTTAAAAAAAATCAAGATAAGATGTTGTTCAATGTTCTTACAAGTAAAATGTGTATCATTCCTGCAAGCTGAGAGCCCAGAATCTAAATTCTTTCTAAACGTCGTTATTATTATTTAGAGGGACTCCAGATATTCTATTTCATCTCAGTTTTATTAGCACCATCTCGTATTCGAAATGTCATGGTCATTTCCGGTGGGGCGATTCGCCCTTTTTCTATTCCACGGCCCTCCAATTGCCAGAACGTAATTGCGAGGGGTGGAAGGAAAGAATTGTCAAAATTTCCGGCCTCTTATGACACCATCGGGCGCCAACCTGGATCGGATAAATAGATGGAGAGGGTCTGTAAGTGGCCTTGCTCGACATTTATGGTTGCTAGTGAAATATTTGTACAACTCAAGAGTTCGTTGTTGAGGCCTATTAATCCACGGGCTTGGAATCGTCATGAAAAGGAACGCGGTCTCAATCAGAAAGAGATCATCAAATGTACTCAGCTTTGTGTGTGTGTGTGGGACATAGACATATCTCATAAGTCTTGAAAAAATATCCTCATATAAATAATAGTTAATAATCGAGTAACCCGCGAGCTTCAACAATGAAACTCGCGCCACGGCATGATAATTTGATATGTTTTGGTAATGTTTAACGTGCAGGGAAAGGCTTTAGGCAGTCATTTTAGGGGAATGAAGAGTAAAAAAAAGTGTTTGAAAATTAACGGCTATCCACTGCAGTTTAGAGTTAATCCGCTGGAGTTAGGGTAAAAATTTCAAGCATCAAAATATCACCAGACAGGCAATTGCTTCGTTCAAATGTTGAAGAGTAGAAGCAATTTTTCACCGGTCATACCTTGACGGGCGACTTCCTAGTTTACAAATAATGGTTAAGGAGCAAGTAAAGTTCCAAATGCTAATCAAAACCAAAGTGGTTAACTCAAAACAAAATCGCTTACATGGAAACATGGTTTTTGTGCAAAATATTCATTTTTGCAATACTCTTGTTGATATTTCTTCGTATTTGTTTTTTTTTTTTTTTTGAAAAGGAGACGTTTCCCTCTTCGTTTCAACACTTTCAGCAAGAAATTGAGTTAAGACAACTACAACTCACTGGAGTTGTTAAGTGCTCTACATACATTTTTTGCAGACCAAAACATAAGAATAGGGTCATTTCCAAAATTTTAAAAGTATTTTTTTCTGAAAGAACATGCTTAAAAACATAGGATCTAACCATTTTTTAAATAATTTGTTTAAGTTTAATATTTTTAAAAAATTACTTAAATTATTCACTTTCATTGTTTACATTTCTTGCCGATGACATCACAAATGATGAAATGACATTCTGCGTTGCCATTCACAGAGCAAAATATTTAATTCGCATCTTTACTCACGTGTATTGGCAACGATATGGTTGATAGCAAGCGTAGAGTGCAATTTTAATTCGCTTCTTGATTATCATTACGTGGAAACGCGGTACAAAATGCGTCAAAGAACATCATTTGTGACGTCATCAAGAACATGCCTTGTTTGCAAAATCGGACATTTCAAAAAACTAATTAAAAAATAACTGTTGGGAAAATGAAAGAATTTTCTGGGTCCATGTTTTTTTTTTTTTTGATTATTCTATCAATTTCAGTGACTAAAAGTACTAGTTTTGACTGAAGGAAACAACCCCATTGAAAAGTGGCGGGCCATGTATTTTTGTTTTTATTTTAATTTATTTTGTGTCTTTTTTATTTTTGTGATTTTCTGGCGATTTGTACAGCACGGCATTGTCGCTTTTGAGATTGTAGCATATTTGGCAAACCTTTATTTTCCTGCTCAAGTTGCATGAACGAAGATTGTCAACCGCACAACCGCAAGTAATTGCTTTTAATTTTTCAAACGCATGTACGATATTTAGATATCTTAAGTGTATATTTTTTTAGTAAACTTTACAGAAAATGTCTACAAAATCCGTAGACATGACTTCATGACACTTACTTTACATTTAATGGCACTCAGTATCTTATTATTCAACTTATGTCCCCAATTTACAGTGGTAGACAGTGACGGTAAGTTATTTCTAGAAGAAAAGCCATTTAAAGACGAGAGATTTTAACAATGCTTGAAAACTCAAATTAAGGCACAGCCCACTGAAACACTCTAATCAACTGTTAAAATAAGAGATAAAAAATAGGAAGTTATATTTTGCTTCAAAAGAAAACGTAGTTGTTGCGGAACAAAATCTTGTAAAAGCTAAATTGCTTCGTAGAAGTAAGTATGAATTCATACTATTAAGTTTTAATCGAAAGGTTCGTTTGTCTTTTAGTAGGAGATGGGCACTGCACTCATATTTCTATCTCATTAAGACAAAATCGAAAGTTTTCAAAATTTTTTTGAAGCTATCCAATTGTTAAAATAACGCTGTTCCATAGTTTAATACTGAGGCATCTTTAAAATATGATTTTGAATTTTCTATCTAGATGAATAATTCCTGCTTTATTTAGTTCTATACTGATGAATCCCATGTTGTTCATTCGCTATTTTTATGTTCTTTGGTCCATTTGCTGTACTACACCCAGGAAATAAATGTTAAAAAGCGATTTCTTCAAAAATAAATAAATTAATTAATCAATTAAAAAATAAATAAATAACAGTAAATAAATAACATTTCTCGGTATTGAACTGCAACAGCGGTATAACTGTTTATTATATCCAATTTTTCAAGCTGAAACTACTGAACACCAATAGTATTAAAAGCTACTAACGAATTCAGTTTTGCTTAGCAAGATTCGAATAAATAAAATATTTTTTTATAGATTGCTTTCGGAAAAATAAGGACAGCCTATTTTTCCCATAAAAATAGGCTCGACATCGTATTTAGCAATACCGAGCAGCGGCGACAATCGAATGTTTGCCGGCGCTGAAAACGCTAACCAATAAAGCCATACGTTCATCGGCATTGGGAAGTATACAGTTGGCTAACCAACCATTCCGTACTCTGCATTTCGCTATTCCAACCCCCCCCCCCTTTTTTTTTCATGAACTTCCCCCTACTCTAGAATACGTGACTTGCATTAGACGAAGGCCCTAAACGAGCCCGCAGTTCGAAGTAAAAAGAGCTGTTACTAAACATTTTAGACTGGACATTACTTTCGAGCTTGGAAAAATCGTTCCATGTTCTTTAAAGGACTCCTTGCAAGAATGTTTTTACCTTTGATGATTAAGCTAATTTGTTCAATGTGAAAATCATATTTTTGCTTTATATAAAGAAGAATGCAAAAAATAAATTCAATAGTTTCATGTAATATTTTGTAAGCCTTTCTTTAGTAGGTCACTTAATCTAACATATATATGTACATTAAAAAGTTCTATGACTTTCCTGTACTAATATTTTTCGTTCCGCCTAGTTCAATTTTGCATCAATGATTGGAAAAATATGCAAGAATCTTACATGGACAATAAATTTCATTTTCTTCGCTAATTCAAGTCGATATCTATATTAGAAATTTGAAATGCTTTGTGCTTTTTTCAGGAAATATTCAGTGATTACCTCGATTGCAACTTATTGCAATTTACATTCATCAGAATGAAAAAAAAAATATTAATTTGAATTTTTGGCATCTTGGATTCAAATTATGTTTTTCGCAATCGAGCGTGTGTGTATGAATGCGAGTGTGTGTTTGTGTAGCCGCATGTGCGTGTTTTTGTGTAGGCGCATGTGTGTGGGTGCATGTGTGTGTGAGTGTATGTATGCATGTGTGTGAGTGTATGTATGCATGTGTGTGAGTGTTGTGTATGCAGTGCTGCGCGTGTAGGCGTTCGTGTGTGTGTGTGTCGGCGTTCGTTTGTGTATGTAGGCAAGTGTGTTTGTGGGCATGTGTGTTTGTGTCTGTGTGCAGGCATGAGCGTGTGTATGTGTCTAGGAGTGTATGTATGCATGTGTGTGAGTGTTGTATATGCTGTGCGTGAAGGCGTTCGTGTATGTGTAGGTGTTCGTCTGTGTGTGTATGTAGGTATGTGTGTTTGTGTGTGTATGTAGGCATGTGTTTTTGTGTTTGTGTGCAGGCATGAGTGTGTGTATGTGTAAGTGTGTGTGTGAGTGTAGGCGTGTGTGTGTGTATGCGTTTGTGTAGGATATGGACGCAACCTGGACAAGGTTTTCACAAGAGGAGCAGCATCGTGAGGCGGCCGGTCGACGGTGGTGCTGCAGAGGGTGCTGGCGGGAAAATAAAATCAGCGTAACGCCAAAAACAGTCAAATGAGAACAATAAGCAATCGTGTTTGCTCAAAAAAAAAAAAAAAAAAACCGGTAGTTTTCAGATATATAACGAGCAGTAAAACCCTCTTCCTAGACAAAATAAGGAAGTTTTATGGTCAAAAGTTCGGTTCATGTGATGCTATTAAAAGTGGTAGCTGATACAAACCTCCACAAGAGTTGAGAATACAGTGGACGCCGGCAGTGGCGTAGCTAGGGCGGGGCGGAGAGGGCGGTCCGTCCCAGGCGGTACTTTGCTGGGGGGCGGCAATTTCACGCTCTTGGTGTGAAAAAGGTTCAACGTTGAAAAAAAAAAAAAACTATTTCTTTAGGAAAGTTACAGCAAAAGTAAGAAAGAGAGAAGTTGAGCAATTAATTGCTCATCTTCGGGGTAGCATTATCTATTTCAGAAATTGCTTTAATTGGTCACTTATTACAAAACTTTTATTCAGACCAGAATGAATTTTATGTTTATTTTATAAAAGTACTTTCTCACAACTCAGATAATAACTGCCACTAATCTTACTGTTTTATATCAGCAAAATTCCTATAAACAATGAGTTTCAAAATGAGACATTCATTTAAGCGAAAGGCTTTTAATTAGTGAATTGATGTCTAAGTAAACCTTTCACATTCACATGGAAAATAATGATTTACGATGCACAACTTTTCCTTCTCATGAATCAGTATGGTTAATAGAACTTATAGTGCTTATTAATCTTATCACCCTGTATCAGTGAAAAAGAAAACCATCCAAATTCTGTAATATGGCAGTATCGGATCTAGGAAAGCGGCGACTTCCAAGTTTTTCAACATTAAGGGAGGCACCCAAGCACGGATCCAAAAGGAAGTCATTACCCCCTTTGACAAGACCAAAGAAACCATAAAATTGCGTTTCTAGATCTTTAAATTAGGAAAATTCCCTGCGCAGGGTGCCGGCCTCTAAGCTCCTGCCTGGTGTCACCAAAGTTTAAAATGCATTTTTAGGACTAATTTTGAAATTTCTTCTGAATAGAGCATATTATTTATTTTTCATCGTAATTAAGTTCTTATTTTTCTTTCAAATACTTTTGACTGTTCCTCAACCAAAGGACTGCAAATTGAGGAATCGTCCCGGGCGGCAGAAAGTGTAGTAACGCTACTGGACGCCGGTTAATTGAATCAGTGGTCAATTGAATCAGCCGCTTTAATGAATCAAAGTGTCAAAAATAGAATAAAATCCAGCTTTATTGAATCAGCCGCTTTGTGGAATCAAAACTGTTTAAAACAAATGTGATTCATGTAAGCGGCGGCCACTTTATTTTGCAAAATGCTGCGTGGCCGGAGATAGATGAAAAGAAATTAAATTAATATGACAAATTTTTGGGACAAAGAAATTTGAATTCAAAATTGCCATTGACAGTGTAAGTAAACAGCTAAATGCAATACATTCAAAACTCAAGGAAAAGTAGTTAATGGCAATGATAACAAAATTACAGGCAGAGTGGCTATTAACTGAGCAGACAAAAATCAAGGAAAAAATATCCCTGTCAAAAACGATTAATGACGGTTGTATAGCAAATTTTAAGCTTAATATGAATCCCTTTCAGGAACCACAATCTGTTCGACTTAACATTCTTAAGATTCGATTAAGAAACATTGCTGTAAATGATCAGAGTAAAAGAAGGGATGGGGGGGGGGGGGGGTTGAATCGAAAATATTTTAGTAGCTTCGAGGGGCACAAATGCTTTGCCAATTTCTGGGGCACAATTTCTTGCTTAAATGGAAAAGCATAGGAGGAGAAACAAAACCTGTACTTTTACCCGAAATGCAACAGTCTACGCAGGCGGAACTATTCTCTTCCATGTTCCAAGTGTAATATTCGAGATGGTTCGAATGTTCGATTCTTCTCGGTACCATCTCCTCCCGGTAAATCTTTCAGAAGTTTCATCAAGATAGGAGAGTTCGATGATTGGTCAAACTGACCGCAACGTTTCTTTTTTATTGCTTCGCTTCGGGAATTTTTTCGTTTCTTCTACTTCCGCGGAAGTGGCTAAATCGGCTTGAGATTTCGAAGGAGTTTCCTCCACTTACATCAAATTCCACCCCTCACAAAGCCTTTTTTTTTCTTTTCTCTTTTGTTTTAGAATCTTTGATGGGAAGTCAGAAAGAAAAAAAATCAGAGAAGAAATATTTTTGTCCGCTTAACAATTTGATTAAAAGTTTATACAAATATTGTGCTGAATAGCATATTTGCAAAGTTTCATGGAGTACAGAGCATTAAATTAAAAATTGGCAACTAGAAGTGTAAGACACCAATTGTTGTACTTTTGCAAACTTTCTTGAGAAACGACAAAGAATACGTTATCTACGGATGACAAATCGTCAAAATTTGCAGAGATTGTTTTCTGAGTCCCATAACATTGCTAACATAGCTTGTGACAGAATAACAATAACAGAGTTTAAAGACAAATATGCAAATTCTTGAATAGCCTAAGATAAAAAACTAAGGATAATAATCATAGGAAAATAAAAGTTTAGTTCAGGAAAAAGCTGGAATAAAATGTGGAGTATTAGCGATGCTGTTCAATGATTTCTTCCCGTGTCCGAGCAAAATGTACAATAGATAGAATCAATATGTACTCAGAAAGCCAGCAAAAATTTTTGAAGAATGAAAAATGAATGCATTTTGGATATGAATGGAAGATAATAGTAACAGCCCCCCCCCCCCCCCTTCTTCCACTCTCAGCATAGTTTTTCAGCGTTTAGAAGCAAATGCAGCTAAATTATGTATAGTATATAGTGTTCAAAATGCGAAATATGACTAAACGGTTTGTTTCAAAAATTAACACACTATTTATTATTCTCGTATCTCTCTTTCGAAAAAGGAACAATGCTCTGGTTTAATTTATTAATTTTCCATAGCATAATCAATCAATTATACGCCATCATGCTCCAGAAATGTAACCAAACTTCGTAATTTTTGTGGCAAGAAATATCTTTTAATTTAGATTTTATATAAATAATTATGAAGTTTTTAAATTTTTAAGATCGTTATGTTCTCTATTAAACTATAATTTAACTCTATATTAATCGTTTATTGTCGCAGTTCAGTGATATGTTCACGTACTGATTAAAAAAAAAAAAAGCAAGGTTAGGCACTTGCCAGGAAGTTCTAAACCCTTTCCTTCAACTAAGACCCTGCTGCAAATTAATCTATTGCTGAAAAAAAAATTAACGAATAAAACATACTTACATGAAATTTAAAACATATTCATTTGAATTTTGAAAGAATTTTTGAATTGTATTTTGACTTCTTGAATTAAAATTATGTTTTTCGCAATCACGAACCGCGATAGGACCCTACTTGTTGGGTTTTTCTTGTTTCTACAAATGGACTGGAAATGGCGGAGAAATTTGCACCCATCATATTATGACTAGTGATTTTTTAGAATGGGTAATACGAGGCCTATCCAAAAAGAAAAAAAAAGAAATGGTAATTAGGTTGCTGTAATAAAGATATATTTTATGCCGATATCCACCAGTACTTATCATAAAGATTATTTACTACGCATAATGTTATGCACTTCTTTTTCCTATCACTCTTTTAAAGGATGGGAATTAGTAATTTGGAAATTTTGTAATAAGATGAAATTTTGCTTTTTAAGAACATCTATATAGGTGTTTTTTCTGAAAAAATGTAGTTTTATACAAAATAAATCTTGCGCCATTAAAAATAAACCAACCAACCAACCAACCAAAATAAATCTATTTTTAAATGTAAAGTCTGCTTGAGTTAAGCGCTGAAAAAAATATGAATGAAATCAAACCGCAGACGATTTGTAACAATGACAATGAAAATTTAGCTCTCTAAATAAATATTAAAAGCAACTGTCGTCATGATAATCTGAAAAATCAGAGCAACACCAACTTTGGTCAAGAGAGAAGAATAAGCTATTCGTGATTGCTCAAAAAAAAAAAAAAAAAAAAAAGCTTGGCCATTAAGTTATTTGGTATTACTACTCAGACTGCAAAAACGTGATTAATAAGAATAAGAAAAGATTCAGATGTGTGTACCTAAATCGTATCATTGTGCAAAACATGATTTAGGAGATCTTCCGAAAAGCCCATAAAGATAATGAATATTAAATTCCATGCTACACTTTATAGACGAAAATAAGGAATTCGTTAAAACCCCCATCCTGACCCTTGCATTATTGAGAAGGAGGTTTCATTTACATCACCTGAAAATTTCAAGAATGTTGAAGCTCGTACGGGAGCCGCAGAAAACTCCATACGAATAAAAAGAACAAGCACTGGCGAGCAGAGCACCGCTGTAAACTAATAAAACTGCGGCTGCGGTAAAATAAAAACACTTTGGCTTCTAGGTTTTCGGATAACTCAGCGAAATTTGATAGCCAAGAACAGGTTTGTGTTTTTCTTTTCTTACTTTCCTCCGAGTTTCAACTCCCTTTTATTTCATTCGGTCGAGCCCTTTTAAGTCCTTAGATCAGCAAATTTCATGTACTTGCCAATGGGAAATTCGGTAGAAGTCTAAGTGATTGTTCTTTTTGGCTCGATATGGAGGCATCGAAAAATTCATGCAAAAATGTTTGAGCTTATGGCTCTTTTCTTCGCCATGGCATTGTGGCTTCGCGTACTTGGAAGCAAGGAATTTTGTTTAACATTTTCTCCTTAGGTTTATAATCCGAAAACAATTACGGTAAAAGTTTTGCCATAAATATTGATTGGTGTAAAGTCAGAACAAACAACGTAAGTAGAAGCACAAATTTGTAAATTACAGCAGACACGTGTTTCGGCGTTACAGGGAACGCCTTTTTCAATGCAAAAAATAATGAGCTTATGGATGAAAAGACATCCGACAAAAGCCAAGAGCAGATAAGCATGCAGCTTAAAAGATAAAAACAGCGGATTAGCGGATGTCTTTTCATCCATAAGCTCATTATTTTTTGCATTGAAAAAGGCGTTCCCTGTAACGCCGAAACACGTGTCTGCTGTAATTTACAAATTTGTGCTTCTACTTACGTTGTTTGTTCTGACTTTACTATTCAGCACAAAGGTATTTATTTATCTTATTGATTGGTGTGTTTTCAGAGTGCAAACTTATTGACAATACGATGCATGTTTTTAAAGTAAGTACCGTTTTGAAATAAAAAATAACAAGTACAGAGACAGAGCAAAGAAATTTACTGCACAGAAATGTACCACCCTTATGCTATTTTTTGACATTGCTGCCGTGATTTTCCAACCATTTGCCATAGCGTGGTACAGGTTTTCGTGTACCCATTTGGAAAAGGTTGCCGCCTGTGTAGTTGCCCAAAGGGTAACATATTCTATGAGCTCATCATTAGTGTTGTGCCATCGACCGCCAAGGAAAAACTTCAGGTGCCGAAACAAATGAAAGTTGCTGCGAACGAGGTCGGGGCAGTCCGGAGGATATTCAAAAAAATCCCAGCCAAAGCCCTGTAAGAGTTCTCATGGTTGACTACACAAGCGGCAACTTTTTACGTATAGGTGTACAAAAACCTGCACCACGCTGTGAAAAATGCTTGGAAAATCACAGGAGCAATGTCGAAAAATAGCGTAAGGGTTGTAAATTTTTGTCCAATAAATTTCTTTGCTCTATCTGCAATTGTTCTTTTTTTATTTCAAAAGGGTACTTACTTTAAAAACGCGCCTCGTAGATTTTAATTCAAATTGGTGGTGCTATCAACTAGTGTAGCCAGAAATATAGCTTGAAATTTTTTCGAGGCGTGAAATTACTCCTCAATATATTTCAGAGATGTGACATACCAAAAAAGAATGAAGACTGTTGCAGGGTAAATTCGAATAGAGAAACCGGTCAACCGGTTTGGTTGATTTGATGACGTCAGAGGAATGTCCATATCACGACTCCTTTATCCCAAAATGAGATTGACTCCGACTCCGCAGCTATGGTTTTAACTGTGAAATAATTATTGTTGATATGACTTATTAATAAATTTATTTTCACGCTAAAATTTTTTGCATTCAGTTTTCGGCGAATAATTTCGAAGTCATTCATGTTTCAACATAAAGATATACGCAGACGATTTTTTCTCTTTTTGACAATGAAAATTATTTCTTTAAGTTGACATTTTATTGTTTTTATTTATTTTGGTAATTGCATTAATTCATTTAAAAAATTATTTTTCGCAACAGGGGAAAAAGAAACGATTTTTTTTTTGTGATATGATGTATTTATTTTAATAAGCTTATTAATTTTAATTATTATTTTTTCGTTTTGAAAGCTGTTAAAGAATTCTTTTAATGGAAAAAAATGTATTAGCTGCTTTGTTTAAAAGGTGCTGCTTTTTTTTTTTAAAGATGAGTGAGGAATATTTTATTCCTAGAAATCAGTTTAAAATATTTAAAAAATATTTTTGAAACAATTTGCGATTTTAGCTATTTTTGAGAATATTAATCAGGTACTAGAAAGTAGTATAGGTATATGGGAAAGTAGGCTCGTTTAGTTATAGACAGAACTACTTGTTAATATTTGGAAAGACTGCGATTTTCTATTTTTAAAAATACAACAAAATCTTACAATGTGTCTCTGTAAAAAGTTTGAACTGCTCCTTCCACCCTGCATTTTAAGTGCTAAATTTTTATTTGAAATGTAAAGCGTAAAAATACTTTTGACTGACTAAATACTTGAGGTGCGTTTTCGGTTTTCAATGCGTGAAATATACTTCAGGATCCGTTCAAAATATTTCTAAGTTTAGTAATGCATATGTTTTTTTGAAACACGATCAAATTGAAGTAATTTGGAATACCATGATGAACTAACGGATAATTACAAAATTGTTAATGCGAAAAACAAAGAAATCTTTTTCATACATGCACATTTTATAGCGAATGAATGCACAAATTAAAATTATGTAATAATCAGTATTACTTATTTCAACTGCAGTTCAAGTAATTTTTTTTAGTTGCATTATAATTTCATATTTCGGTCAATGCTTCAGTTATCTTTCGATAACTTATACATAAAATTTATGTAATAACTCTAATATATTTAAGCTGTAGCGTCATCAGCTTACTTTATAACTGAAAAGCTACAAAGATAGTTGAAAGCTTTAGCAGAATTCGATCACATTCACGACCTGTTTTTACATTCAAAAAGTTTAATATCTTGATATTAATTTAACTAATGCAATTAAATGAACATATTGCTTGATATTTATCAATAAAACGACACTCGGAAATGTAGTTAAATAGTCATCGTATAATTTCTCAATGGTTTCAAAATTTTTGATGGAAGAAATATTTCCCGTAATAACTTTCAATAATAATTCAACATATACGTGATATTGTGTTTGTAATATAATTTAAGCTCTCTTCAGTTAGATAATCCATACTGGTGATGATAAGATAAGCTATTTTTCGGAAAATATTCAATGATACTTGTACGGTGCAGTAACAATATCAATGATTTAAAAAATTTTAATGTAAGAAACATTTCAGGTAATGACTTTCAGTTTTGCGATCCTATTTAAGCTGTATTGTGTGGTAATATGACTACTGCGTACAATAATAAAATAACGTATACTCTTTGCGATAGGATAAGCTGTTGTATGCGATAAAATATTCACCAATACATACGTGATACGTTAATCTGACTAGTATATCTCAAAGATTTTGAAACTTTTAATGTAAGAAACATTTCAGATAATGACTTTCAGTTTTATGACCTCTAATTGAAATAAAATCGCCTTGTTTGAACGATAGTTTTTTGAATTTATTTTTAACAAAAAATTGCATGCATAACAAATTTTTAACAATATATTGCGACTGCAAAGCAGTAAAATGTCACCATTTTCTGATCCGTTGATCGTAAGCATCAACTGCAGAAGCTTAGATTTCCGCATGAGTTGTTGAGACAACTTTAGCAGTTAAGTCACGTAATTAATGCTTCATAAAGTGTCCCTTGAAAGCAGTTCAGTTTCAGTTAACAGATATGCAAGGAGTTTAAAACATTTCCTAACTAGCATATCCATAGCAGCGTTATGCTAATGCCTAATCGCTGTCAATATGTTTGAAAATAATTAAATCTTTATGCATAAAGGGCTAATCTCTGTCCGGATGTCCGGGGTAAACTTCAAAACTACTGAAGGGATTTTAACCATTTTGTTCACCATACATAGCTACATAATCGGGGAACAACTTAGGCTATAATTTATTGCTAAAAAACTTAGTTTAAGAACGTCGTGAGCGAAAACAGTAAATGTCATGTAATTTCCACATCAAATGATTAAAGATTAAACCCATTGTTTCGAAAATTCGTTGCCTAACAACAGGAACATTAAAAGTAATCATAATGTAAATTTTAAATCAAGGCCTCTCTGGAGCAAGCATGATATTTATTGCTTTCTTAAGAGTTGCATCCTTATCTTTATACATAAAAGGCTACTTCTGTCCGGATGTCCGGGGTAAACTTCAAAACTACTGGACGAATTTTAACCATTTTTTCACCATTGATAGCTACATTATCAGGGAACTTCTTAGGCTATAATTTATTGCTAAGAATCTTAGTTTAAAAACGGCGTGATCGAAAACTGTGAATGTCATGTAATTTCCACATCAAATGATTAAAGATTAAACCCATTGTTTCGAAAATTCGTTGCCTAACAACAGCAACATTCAAAGTAATCATAATGTAAATTTTGAATCAAGGCTTCTTCGGAAGCAAACATAAGTCTAAAGTCATTTAAACATTTGGAAACTCACTTTTTGCACACTTAGGTAAACAAAGTAGAGAGCATTTTTTCTTTTTTTTTGTGTGTGTATACTATTTAAGTAAATAAAGCGCACAGTTTTTTTTAGTGATCTTAGTTTTTGTTAGATATATTTTGAAAATTCTTCAAATTTTTATATGCTTCACTTTGCGCTTTCTTTTCTAAATGAATACTCTTTTGATCCCAAATGTTTAAATGACTTTAGACTCATGTTTGCTCCGGAGAAGCCTTGATTCAAAATTTACATTATGATTACTTTGTATACTTATTGCTGTTTTACTTTTATGGGTAAGGATGAAGCTCAATTTTTAATGACGTCAAAGCGGTGTATTTTGAGTTCTTTCAGTTAAAACAGAAAACAAAAGAAGTAGCGATTGTTCCTCACAATTATTACTGACCCAGGCAACGCCGGGTATTTTTGCTAGTATGTTTATATATTTGCAATTTCACTTGGGCTTTTTCCGGGTCTTTTCCTTCATAACCGTGGAAATCTCAAAATGAATTCACTCAAAAAATTTTATGCGAACCATTTGTTTTAAAATACATTTTGCACATTAATCGAAATAATTACCACAATTTTGAAAATTGATATTTTTTTAAAATATAAAACTAAGAACTAAATTATATGGCCTGAAAATATTTGATTATAATCCTAAATACAACAAGTGCATTTTTGTTTTGAGCAATAATTTTTTTTATTACTTTCAATATATCGTGACTAATCTTCGCTCTTTTTATTTGCTTTGTGATTGATATATAGCGAGTAACGGGATGCGTTGCCATTGCTTTAAATATTATTCTCGCACGGTTTTATTGCAGTTTTTACGAATGATAGTTATCAGCATTTTTTGTACGTTAAAAATATTGCACATTTTTCTTTCTTTTCTCCCCAAACCTTTAATTTTTTAGAAACAAATTCATTTTCTTTCAAGACGTTATCTAAAATAAAAATACTTGTCATAATAAAAAGCTTTCTTCCTGCCTCAGAGCGATATCGAAAACGAATTCGTCCTAACGTTTTAATGTTTATGCAATTCATTACAAAATACTTTTTAAATCGTATCCTAAATAAAAAATTACATTTTGAAAAATACACATTTATTTATCAAATTAATAAATTAAATAGTATAAAGGATAACTATCTTTCATAAAGCTTAAAAAAATGTTTTAAAGTTTACTAGTGTTTTATGTTGTGTAACAGGAAGAAGCTCAGAAAAATTTAAACAAACATTTATGAAATAATTATGAATTTTTTAATGACTATTACTATACTTAAAATAAAGTTTATTCTTTCTACAAAACTTAGCAACCAGGAGAATGAACTACCTTCGATGTAACTGCACTTATTAGTGATTTAAAACTTTAAGGATTTTAACCGTTGTCGATTTTGAATTGCACAATTTCTGTAAAAATATACTAAAAAGTGATCTTTGAAATAAAGTTTCAATTTCAATTGGAATTTGAACTGTGAAACCATTTACTATCAGGATGATGAAATATTCTGGTGGAAAAGGAAATAATTTTCATCGCCTTCTATGCTGATACATACCCGGTAAGGGGAGGGAGGGGGGCGTAATAATGCAGGAAAAATATCAATTTCTCTACCACAAATCGTTCCATTACGTTTGTAAAACTCTTTACCCAGATTGTTCCATAGTAAAACAGATCAACCCGGGGAAAACGAACGAGAGACATCCGACACCTTTGGGATGCAGACACTTTCTGCCATTTGCTTCGTCTGCCGTTGACGAATTCTGGAGCAAGCGTGGACGTGAGGGTGCCACAGAGAGGCAATGCAATTTGCAGACGATGACGAGGATGCTATAAAGATATGGTAATGGAATAGAAGCGGGGAAAGACTAGGATCATTGCTGGTGTTCTTTCCGGAGTACGATTGTGCGGGGATAGCAAGGGGTGGAGAGGCTGTGTGAAGAGTTTCTGATGAAGGTGAAGTGGGCCGAGTGCAGTCCCGACGAGAGGACATGTCAGCCTACACTGTTTAAAAAAACTGAAAATTCAGGTGGTTTTCTGACTGATTTTAACAGAATATTTCTGTAATGCTTCAGAACGTATTTTTTCCTTATAATAACAGAAACATTACGAAAAGAAGTAACGAAAACAGAATTTTTCCATCTCTAGGGTTGCCGCTGTGCTGTACTTCGCTCTGATTAGCCTTCAAGTCATGATAAACATCACTTTTGATAGTGCTTATAATTCGCACTGTTACATTTTGCTAATTAAAAGCATATTTAGAATAACAACTCCGTTGCTGTAGACAAAATAGATAGCTTGCTATTTCATGTCTGGAGAGTAATAGTACTCGTATGTCAAAATTGTTTATACACTTTTGAGCTTTGTAGGTTTGGAAAAATGTCGGCGCCATTTTTAGACTGGCAGATGTGTTTTGATCGTCTTGGTGATTTGATATGGGTTTTACTGAGTCAGTATTAGAATATCCTTGTGGTTTTAATATTTTGCTCACTACTTAGAACAATTCTATTCGTTAGTCATATTGTGTGTTCTAGAGCGGTGAGAATAGTTTTAGGATCTCGTGTTATCCATTTCAAATAAAGGCTATTTATTGGATTACTTGTATCCAGATGCAATGGAGATACTTAAATTTAGCACCGCTGGTCACATGTAAATATTGTTGAATATCTTTGTACATGCTAATATACAAGTGTATTTTTCTTGTTAATCTGCATTTGATAGAATTCCGATGTTAGCTTATTTAGAATTGATAGAACTATTATAAAGTTATTTTTTATTGCTGTAACGCATTGCATTCTTGAAAGTCATCAACGCTAAATGCCGTATCTACCGGAGAGGTGTGCGAGCAAGATAGGAAAAATCACTTAGTTTTTTTTTTTTTTTTGGGGGGGGGGGATTTCGCTTCACAGTTTGGAATACTGAAAGTCACTATTTTAAATCTTTAATAAAGGTGTTTAATGATCTTTGAAAATACAATGAAAGCTTTGGCAACAATAAGTACTTAATTCAATTTGTTAGGCTTTTATCCAACAACTTATTTGAGATTATTGCAAGTTTCTTGGAAAAACAGTTCAGGTAAAACGAACTGATTGATATTGATATGCTTAAGTATGATGATTATGTACTAAAAATCTATGTTGCGATTCCAATGAGTGAAAAATTGGGATATCGTTGGGGGGGGGGGGAAGGCATGCAGCATCTGAATCAAAAATTCTTCACGTGCATGTCAATGATTCTGTTTTTAAATATACAATAGATATGCGGTACTCTCTATCAGGTATATTATTAAATGATAACGTCAACCTGCGTTTAATAGTATTTTATTTGGCATATTCTGCAAATAAAAATATCATATTTTTCATGTATGTTTTTCCATGCCACCCCAGACACTGTACGAGGAAGGGAATATCGAACAGTATCAGCAGGGATAATTGGTGTCATATTCAAATCCATTAATTTTTCTGCTAGTACTATTTGATTAATTTGATTCATCTGAAGTTGATATAAAAAGTTTTGGTCACGGATGCTCGGAGTAGAAATTATGTTAGGTAAGTTCTCTGTCCAGTTGTTAATTAAAAAAATCTTTGAGTAACAAATGCAAATAAAAAAAGTAATAATTTTAGAAAGTTAACTATATCTGTATTATATATCATTTTAAAGAACTAAATTTTTGATGCAATGAAAAGTCAATACTTGACATAACTTTTTAAATATTTTTTTGAAAATAAAATCTTTTTACTTAAATACGGGAAAGTGAGAAATGGAAAAAATATCACAATGAAAAAATAAGGAATGTAAATTCTGTTAAAACACAGAAAGATCGTAAATGAACGGAAAAATAAGAAATGGAATTTTCGTTTAGTCACGGGAAATTTATAAACGGAAAACTACAACTAAGGAGAAATAAAACATGGAACTTCTGTTAAATCACGGAAAGTCATTGAACGTAAACGTAATATTTACGGCAACCTTGCTGCCGGTACTTTCTCCGTTATTTTCAGGAAATTTTTTTAACAGTGTAGTTGGAAACTGGGGGCCCGGGCCTTGGGGTGGGAACCGGCGACACTGAAGCATAAAAAAAGAAACGAAAGAAAGAAAAAAGAAGAAAGAGAAAGAAAAGAAAGGAAGAAAGAAAAAGGGAGGTGGGACTTCGAAACAGAGAAAACGTAAAGATTAAGTGAAATTTGCTCTTTTGGTATTTATTGTTGTGGCACTTAAAATAGAATTAATTGTTTCCTAGACAGCAATTTCGATTTTTCCCCCCCTTCCCGTTTTTCCCTTCTTTCCCCCCTTTTTTTCTTTTTTCTTCTTTTTTTGGGGAGGGGGGTGCGAGGGACGGGCGACACAACTGACAAGAGGTTTGCATTGGCTCTCTGCGGCCCTGTCGAGTTGGAAGGTATGAAGATATAGCAGTAGTTTTCGTGGCAAAATGACAAATTTTTCTGTAATAGTTGTCAATGGCAGATGGTGATTTTGAGGGTAAGAGTGATCGTTGTTTCCTTTTTAAATTAGAAAGAGGCAGTTCGTAAGGGGCACAAAAGTAAATCCTTAAGAGTTACAGCACGCCTTTTGACAGAAAGAATGAATTATTGAAGAATCGTTCACAGGATTTAATGTACAAAAAAAAAAAAAAAAAAAGAAATGGGAACCTTTTTGCCTGCCAACTGCTCCAAGTCTTTTTTCTTTTTTTTAATTATAAAGATAATTTTCAACTTTATAATTATTTTCTTCTTCTCTGGAAATTTTTGTAGGAATATTTTTTCTTTTCGTAATTTGCTTTGCAACAGTCATTTATTCCCGGTGAAATTGTATGCTTAAATATTAGACGAAAATTGCTGAATTAATGATGTGATAGAGAGTTCATTAACGGTTAAAATTCACTGAAACATTATGATTAACAGTTTCAGAAAATAGACTTGTTATGGGTTCCATATCAACAAAAAATTTTTTTTGCATAAGAGAGGCGTATTTTGCATTTATAAATCAATTTTAGTGCTAAAAGCGTGTGTTTGAAATAATAAATGTAATGCAACCTTTACTAATTTAGAGAATAATTGATCTGTTGCTAGAAAACAGATGTTAGTATACGATTAAGAAGTTTCTATCAGTTTCAGACGGGACTTCTTATTATATGCGAGTTCGTGTGTATGTCGTCTAAATATGCAATTGCAATGGGTATTTTTGTTAGGGAAAGGAGAAATTTCATTTTGTTCTAGTTTCATGCGTATTTTAATTTAATTCTTTTTTTATTCGGAGGAAGGTGGTTATTCTATGTGTAATACGTATTTGGGTTCCTCTCTTTTTCTTCGTGGAGGGGGATTATTTAAGTTGTATAATGCATGCTTTAATCGAATTCTTTATTCTTCGCGGGAGGAAATTTTTTCTATTATATATATTTTACGTCTTAAATATCGCCGCAGGAGACATCCTTTAAATTCTTAGCACGGTCAACGTTGTGTGACTACCACTAGTCTTGTTTAAAACATTGAGAAACTTTCTTTCCTCTTTATATTAAAAAAAAAGAAGAAGAAGAAGAATAAAAGAGGAAATAAATAAAAAAACTTCGATGAAAATGCAGAGGAAAAACCCAAACATAATATTCAAAACGTCGGCAAAAACACAAAAAGTTTTCTTCCATGCATTTTACGAACTGCATAAGGTAGAAACGAATACATTCAAAAATGTTTTTCGTTATTTGCATTTAAAAGTAATTTTAAACATCTCGAAGAATGTATTTTTTATAACTTTCCCAGTTTTATTTCACTTGCTGCCTTTACAGTGGTGTGGCTTTTTCATCTTCCCCCGCTCTTTTTTTTTTTGGAATTTAAGAATTTGTTTTTCTTTCTGCACATTGAATAGGTGAGAAAATATTTTTAAGGAAGCAAAGACAGCCATTTTGAATGGAGATAAGCGGTGGAATTTCTTCATAATGTTTTCTCCGAAATAGGAGGAATTTTTGCATACTTACCCCAAAGCGATTTCCAGATTTATTCCAAATCTAAGAACTGCTAAAAAATGAAACAGTTCCATTTTTTTCCTATTTGCATCATTTTATGTCTAAAGTATGAACGAGCTGGGGTTAGTGGGGGAGCGTTGAAACAGCCGACATCAGAGAAAAGTGTTTTTCAGAAAAGGGAAACGAATCTATCTTTGCGTTGCTTCAAAAAATAATTTAAAAGAAACTTATGCGTAAATGTTTAAAAACATTTCATTTTAGTACAAAATATAGAGAGAACATGAAAATTTTCCTCATGAAAAATACATTATGTTACCGACTCAATAATAATAATAATAATAGAAGAATTTTCCATTTCAAATTAATAATTCACTTCGATATCAAGGAACTTTTGATTTTCAGGTGATAAAAAGAGCACAAAAATTTCCATTCGATTACTAATCAGCGTATTATGAATGTTTTTTAATTCAAAATTTTTACTGAATTACTTAATTTCCGTATTTTGTCTAGCACAAATAAAGCACCATATAGATTTTCCTCTTTAGAAAAACTTTATTACAAAGATATTAATGATGAAATATATTTTGGAAGCTTTCCAAATCCTTTGAACCTTTTTCCTTTGAATTAGTATTTTTGATCGGGGTTATTTGATTTAAAATGATTTATAAAATAGAGGAAGTTTCCTTATTTTTCCAAAAGATTTTCATGGCAAATAATAAGTTATTCTCCATACAATTGTTTTTTTTTTTATTGCAAGATTTGATTTTCATTAGATAATGAAATGAAAGAGAAACGTTCTACTATTAGATGTAAATGACAGTTATGGTCGAGTTAGTTGCAAAAAAGAAAGTTGTTTGTTTGGTAGAGGGACGAACTGAAATGATTACCGAAGCATTACCAGTATCTTCAAATCTCTGATTTTTTAAAGAAAGTTTTCAAAAAACATGTTAGTTATTTCTAGAAAAAAAATTAAATATAAAAATTAATCAATAACTGAAAAAAATAGAAAGAAATATTGAGCAAAATGAAAAGATATCCTTAATTAACTAATTTACTAAAAATATATTACTTTAGTTAAAGTTCTTAGGATACATAATTTTCAAATTAAGAAAATATCTGTATCATGTTTCATTTTGAGTAAAAAAAAAGGTTGTTACTAATGGAATTGCCACTACCGGCCACTGGCAGCTAAAGAATTTCTACATAAAGAATTACATTTGACATTAATGTTTTTATAGGAAGATGTAATATTAAGGGGCATTTGACCATCTCCTTCCATTGTCACAAAGTGCCACACTTCACCTCACCCCTCCCATCCCTTGTCACGTGGTACGCTTACTTACTTATACATTTTACTTTTTAAAATTCATTAAAAATATGTGTATCGTAAAAACACATGTGATAGAAGTAAAAAATTTTTATCTCATTTTTTTTTTTTTGTACATTCTGAAGTAACAGTTCACTCACACTCTTGTTTTGTTAGCGCCTGACTTAGGCATATTCATTTACAACAAATTGCATATTTTAATAAAGAAAAGTGATCATAAAAAAACAAAAAACCTAAACCATACTCTAAATTTGCTTTTTAATTGTTGCCAAAACAATGAGAACTAATAGCAATTATAAAGATAATTTTGTTAATAAAAGTTAACAAACTCATTTCAAGGCTGAGCTTAAGCAATGTGGATTATGCTTTTAACTTGATGACTTGATTTGAATTAAAGAAACCTGCATTATTTGAAAAATTTAATACTAGAAACACATGCTTGCCGAAGTCCAACCTTGAAAATAATTTGTTAAGTTCATTAACAAAACTAACTTTATAATGGCTAATACTTTTTAAATTCCGACAAAAGTTAACAAAAAAAAAAAAAAAAACGTCATTTCCGTCCCGTAAAAAGTTGCCGATCAGAATTTCAAAACCCTCGCATAAAAAGTTTCACTTCATTTCTGAATTTACCTGTAATCTCTGAAATTATGTACATTTTTTATAGACAGATTTATCGTTTTTCTGATTTTTTTCAAGATTTCGATGTTTCGTGGAAAAAAGGATTATTTTCTTTCTCAAAGCAATTTATGTTTTCTTGTCAAAAAATGCAAAACAGCTTTAACAAGACACGCATAACCATTTTCAGAACTATATCACGGATCAAAATGCATAAAAGTCATAAAAAGGATATAAGTTAATACTTCCCGGATATGTATATCCTTCATAAACCAATGCAATGTCATTTGCATTTAACTTACGCCCAACGAGTTTAATAACTATTTTAAATTTGCATTAAAAATGCAAAGAACGGGTTTCTCCATTTTTGAATGAAATAATTACTAAACTACTGGAACTAATCACTTGAAAAATTGCTCCGTAGACCGCAAAGATATCAATTTCGATAAAACTTTCAAGCAGTTCTTATTATTTCAACAGTATGATTGCTTGAAAAGAAAAATTTTTTCTCCTGAAATTCACATCTCAATATCGCTTTACTAATCCTGCGGAAACAAAGAACTTACTTCAAAACAAATCGGTTAAAAAGTCTGGAAAATTAAAAAATCTGCTAAAATGAAATAATTTTTATTATTTTTTACTTAGGAGATCGAGCATGAATTTTTCAAGAAAAACTATTAATCTTTTAACCAATCAACTAGTCAAAGACAGTAATATCTCATTCAAATTATCAGTTGATAACATCATAAAAAGTTAACCGAATCGCTACCATTATCTCCTGCTGCATGTTTTTCTGATAATTTCGTGTAATATGTTCTGTATCTAGGAATCTACGTTTTGTCACTGAAGGAAAAAAGGTTAATGCGTACCCCAACGCTGAGAACTACCACAAATGATTGCTGTTAAAACTACGTGCAGAAGATTGCTTCTTTTTTTTCGCAATGTACGTGAATTTCTCACAGTAACTCAGGCAAGACAAAATCATTTTTTTTACCACGTACTCATAGTCTTTACTTTCTTTAGCATAAAAATTTGGAAAAAAAATTGAAGAAAGAATGATTTTTTCTCCAAAATTCCTTGTTTGAAGCACAAATAAAGACATTTAAGTAGTTAAGTAAGTATAATAAAAGCTTATTTGATAAACTTTTACTATACTTACTCTGACTAGGGTGGGACAAACTTCATAATGTTGCCAAAAATAAAAATGAAGTAAAATTGTAGTTAAATGTTAATGACGTTAATAGATTCATTCCAAAGCTCAACTTAAGCAAACATAGATTTGTGAATTTCCAGCTTTTGAAAATTTTCAAATAATATAGGTTTTCGAATGTTTCTTCGAATCAAGTCATCAGTTTAAAAATATCTTTTAAAAAACATTTTTTACCATACATTTGTTGTCTAATTAGTTTATATTATTTTTTGAGAATCACACTTTTAGTTTTTATAGTATTTAAGGGAAAAATTAAGAGTTGTTACGAAATTACTCGTGTAATTAATATTGAAGTTCCAATATTTTGCTTTAAATGCATCAAGTACTTCAAGTACATATTCCTTGTGATTTGAAAAATAAAAGAAAAGCATTTTTAATTCGCAACTCCAACAAACTATAGGGAGCACTGCAGCCACTATCTAATGGCGGATGAAAAAGGTAAAACAAACTGATGCCGTAATTTATAACTTGCTTTGACGCTTGGTGAATCACAGTAATTTTTCATCGTGTTTGTGGGAAGCTTTCTTTTCTATTCTTCTGAAATTACATTACATCATAAACTGTCTAAAGCCTGTTATTTACCCCAAAGAAAACACGTGGAATGGAATGTTTTACCTTTTCCTTTAGTATTGTTAATCACCGCAAGGTAGCGTATTCGAGCTCTGGAGTTGCGAATACCTTATTATTATTATTATTATTATTATTATTATTATTATTATTATTATTATTATTATTATTATTATTATTATTATTATTATAAGCAGGTTCAATGAGCAATAAGTCCGATCATCGGATTTAATTGTATTAATTAAATATATTAAAAGTTCTCGATCATAAATAAATTATAATCAATTCCAGGTGTGCAGAAGAAATACATTCAAAGTAAAGAACAGAAGCATACGATAAGTTAAGCGATGGAAGAAAAATTTCATTAGCCAATTTCTATTCTTTGTAAAAAAAAAAAAAAAAAAGCAATTTTAGTTAGAATAGAGCCAATTGCACGCAGAGCTCTGATAATGCTTTCAGTATAGTGGCTAATGTTACCAAAGTGCTATATATATTTTTTTCCATTTAGTAAGTGACTTTAATCCATAATAGACTGCAGCAATTAGCCAGAGTAAAATATAAAGATATCATCATGACATCGTTTGCTGGACGCCGATTGGTGGAAAAAGATACTCAGCGTAGATTGCATTACATGTGAGTAATTTGTTCGGAACCTCATTCTAAATATTAGATCAAGTGTTCTTTTTTCCGCAGTCGTATCTCTATCGATGGAAACTTAAATAGTTCCATAGAGAATACAACAGATAAAGGGATTCCGCAGCTGGGGATAAGTGAAATGACTCTATGATCGATTGAAGATAATTATCGCTATAAATTTTACTGTTTAACAGGGGTTTATTGAAAGAAAATAATCGAAATATAACGCAGAAAATATCAATTGTATAAACGCAATTGTATTTTTGTTCTCGTATTTGAAGGAAATTTAATAATTTGAAATTATACAAAGAAATTAAAGTACAGTGAAACCTGTGTAAGTTGATCACTTGCTGTGCACTACAACAGTGGTCAACTTAAACAGGTGGTCAAATTATAGAGGTTGAATTATATGATATAGATCTAAATTCGCGCCTGAAGATAGCGGTCAACTTAGACAGGTGGTCAACTTCACAGGTTTTACTGTAACTAAAAATATTTTCATTGAAATAGGATTAAAAAATATTAAATAAACGCGCTATTAAAAATTATCTTCCCTTCAACAAAAAATGCTCATTCAAAATTACCGTTTAGTCCCAATTATACAAAGAAATCTTCAAAAGCGTTATTGTAACCATGGCCATAGCTAAGAAAGAATTGCAAGAAAGTACCAAGAACCTCACTTGCTTGCAATTCTTGTAAAGCTACGGCATCCAGAGACTTGATTCACTCTCATTGGGAGGTTACTCAATCTGGATGAGCAGTAATCGAGCCAAAGCCCATACACTTAATAAATGCGTTCAGTTAATATTTAAACTGGGAGCTTAAAATAGATTTCACAACAGTGAGAGTCTGTATCGTGCAGCTTGTAGCTGCGTTCAGGAACCTTTTTGACAAAATACTTGATTTTCACAGGAAGTGGATGAAAACCTGTGAAATCCCTAAACGTTCCATGGAAATAATCAGTATCGTTTCGGAATTTTTTTCGGAAACATCAGTGCACAGAGGAAGTTACAATTGTTTCCAATGTGATTTTAGCATTAGATAAGTCAGCATCAAGAACCACTCTAATTCCATAACTGATTTGATGCCAGAAAAAATAGTAAATAGATAAATAAATCATTGTCTACATTATGGATTAAGCTTAAATCCTGTTCCGGCTCCACTGATCAATCCATTGGAGCGTTGTTCTGCCTCGATCTCGGCGGCCTCTAGGTCTGTAATTCATCATTTTGGTAGTCAGTCGTCGCGTCGTCTATTCGTTCCACATGCCTCCTCCCTTTATCCCGATACTCCATTATTTTATGGTTGATATCATAAATCTTCAAGTCTTTGCTAATGTAATCATTAGTTAGTTGGCCCGTTCTTGTGTCCTTCTTTACAGCCATCAGAAAATTCATTTTTGATGCTTGAATTCTAGTTTGTTCATTGAAGTTGACAGTCTAGGTTTCTGATCCGTAGAAAAATATTGGCGTTGCCGTTACCTTATAAAATTTTATCTGTCGTGCTTTATTTTTTTAGGATTCTGTTCATGGTAGTTTAGTGCAGTGAAAAGTTTTTGTCACTATAATGTGAACCCTAAACGAATGTCAACGAACTATAATGTACAGCACAAACGAAAAAAAGCTATCTTAATTGAAATAATTAAAAATATACCTAAAACACCTTCAAAAAAGTGTTACAAATAACTTACGTTTTTACCGCAGTAATAACCGTTTTTTTTTTTTTTTTTTTTTTTTCACTTTGCTTCCAGTTATCATATTATAAAGTATGCGAGTAAGCAATCAGTCTATTTGCAAGTCTATAACTATTTTATGGTATAAGTTTTTGATCATACTAGTTTTTAAAATACTATCTGGAAGTCCCTATAAGAAAGTTTGAACCCGGATATGTTGATTGAATTGAAAACTAAATAGCTCGTTTTACTGTTTTGAAATACGTATTGTATTCCTGAAAAGAATTTGCCCATAGTTCTGTCACTTGATTGTGAAAATACACACACTCTAGTTTGAAATGCAAGCAGTAAGTTCTCTCCCACCAAAAACATTCTGTAAAAAACTAGCCAAGTCTCGATGGAGCTGCTTGTTTATCTCTAAAAAGTAATGAAATCTAGACAAAGTCGTGACAAGTCTAAGGTTCCTTACTGCGATTTCTTTATTATTTTAGTTAATGTTGTGTGACTTGGCCGTTAAACATTCTTTATACGTTAGTGCGTACAAGTCAATTTTGTTTACACGTTTTCCAAGTTGCAATTTTCCGTCGTCAATGGGTAGCGGTTTTGGCGACAGATTGGTTCAATGGTGTCATGGAGCGCCTGGTTTTGTACCCTTGTGTACCCTTTAACGGCCAAGTCAAACAAAATTAACTATAATAATAAAGAAATCGCAGTAAGGAACCTTAGACTTGTCATGACTTTGTCTAGATTTCATTACTTTTTAGAGATAAACAAGCAGCTCCATCGAGACTTGGCTGGTTTTTTACAGAATGTTTTTGGTGGGATTTCACTTCATTTTGTAGAAACATTTAATTTGTGTAATGTTCGAGTAGACTAAAGTTAGACTAGATAAAATTAGAAGATTTGTCCCACTACGCTGGACTTTTGCAATGACAGTCGATTTTTTTATGTACCAATAGTAGAAGGGGGCATTAACATATTTCTAATACAGCTGAGACCAGCTGAGGGCTCTTCATTAGATACTTCAGACTTTCGATTTTTGACATCAAATGAAGCGGCCCACCAAGTTGAATATTAGGCGGTATGTCGATCTCTAATAGTTTGGTTGGGCTCTTGTGTTTTCTAATCAGGGTCACTCCAGATTTTCGATTAGTCTAGTTTTTATAGTTTTCTCTTTATGTGGCCATTAAACCCTAACTCTGTACCAAATTTCACCTCTCTGAGTTTATGGAAAGTACTAGTTCTATTTTGATGATCATGAGTGAGTGAGTGTCATAAATGCGAAACTTTGCTTTCACTTAACTTCGGAACTAAATGACCTACAGACTTGAAATTTTGGATTTTAAGTATGTAATTATAGCTTACTGGATGACGAAAATTTCTGCGTTCTGGTCTCATTCAGAGGTTCTCAAATAGGGGCCTGAAAATACGGCGAAATGGTTCCAGTAAAGGATGGTATTGCAGTGTTTGCTTCGCGCTCGACTTGGCGGGGGCACTGCCGTGCCCCCCGATACTAACTCTCAGTGCACTAAGATACAGGCCCCAGTGAGTATTAACCATGCATTTAATGAGCCTTATACCACTACACAAATTGCTCGCAAAAACTATGGTTTAAACTCAGTGCATGGAACCAGGAGGCCTCAAACATGACACATTTTCACATTTTTCGACACAGTTTAGCCACCCCTGCCAGGTTCCACTGAAGGTCAGCCATAAAATTCACAATATATTTCATTTGAGGCACTAAATATCAAGTTGTAATCACAAAGATTACTTTCGCTGATGCTCAATGCGCAGAGATAATTGAATATTAAAAAATGTCCATTTGAGAAAAACCCTAAGTTGGGACAAACTTTCGGAATTTTTGTGGGCCACAAAAATTTTTTTTGGAAGAAAAGAAAACTTGTTTGTCTTCTAAAATCATTCGAAAAAACCACTGTAAAGTTTTTAGTGAAATCAAAAATAGCATGTATCTTACCTGCCTGACTTATAAAAACTGGCTCTTAATGATTTGGTGAATGTCGCTTAAACAAAAGTTTCATATCCTGACAGCGCCAACTATCCATCGGCGGTCGATCTTTTGTAGTTTCTATGAATTAAGATTTACTGGGGATTTTCCTGCCATTTCAGAGCTATGTCTAAAATGTGGAATTGGTACTGCTATGTCTCCAGGTTAAAATCGGGCTCCTCCCCATTTGGGGGTCTCACTCTCATGGAAACCGCTTCGTTCTGCCTTAAATCCTTACTCTTATGCGAAAGGAGCTAGCGTCTTGCTAGTTCATTAATCAACGACAGCAAAACGTAATAAAATCTTGACATTTCTGTTTCTTGGAAATGGAATAATGAGCTTACTTCGCGAGTTTTACCAGAGTTTCAAGCAGCCGTTCGAGATCACGAAAGAGTACTTATCTCCAAATTGCAATTTTTCGACTCGGTGACTAGCCGGCTCGTGGCGTGATGGTTAGGCGCTGGCCTTCTACGCCTGTGGACGCAGGTTCTGACCAGGGGTGGGCAGTCGATGGGTTTTCGAGATGCAGAAAAAATATCAGCGCCCATGTCGTATGACTATGCGGCATGTAAAAGATCCCTTAGGTATTCGTTTGGCTCAGAATTCCCTCGGCAAAATTAAAATTTCTAGTGCAAATTTCGCATCAAAGAGAGCCCAAGTGCCTCCATCTGGCGGAAACTGAACGTCCAAATTATCCGAGCCATTGACATCCGTGCCTTAATGGTGGCACATGGAAGACTGGATGCCGTATCGGGGGATCGCACTACGTCTGCTAAAGGCTAAATAGCCTAAAACGCAGCCCCTATTAGACGAAAAAGACATGGTGACTTTGCGTAAACGCCTACAATAATGTGACAAAGGAATACATTTTTAAACGTATCACTACTTAGATAGGGACTTAAATATTTTGAATTCGCAGAGGATAAATAATATTTTCATTTTAACTTAATGAAATGATGTTCAAAAAGCTAGCTATAAGATGTTTCATATATTTTCAACAGCGCCAGCGCTGTAAGTACGAGTGTAATGACTTCGAATGTGGAGAATGTCTACAGAGCCTGTAAAACTAGACAGCATTGCACCCACATAACTAAGTAATAAATTAAAAAAGAAAACAAGGGTGAGATAATATTTAAAATATGAAAAACTATTAGTTTCGCTCGGGAGAAGCTTCCCCAAAGCTGTTATCCTCCTACTCACTATTGCGAAGGAGAAACATAATTGCAATGAAAAACCAATTTGAAACTCCTGAAAAACTTATCAAACTCGTTTAAAATTTTCCTTTCATTTTAGTCAGCCCACACAAATGACTGATTAAGGATGATCTTTTAATATAGTTTTCAAAGCAATTTTTCCTCAAGAGGTCTACAGCTGTAAAAGAAGCTTTAAGAATTAACTCTTTCTTTTCTTTTTTTTTACTTAGATGCAATTTTAAAAAAGCTGGACTGTAGTTAATTTCAAGAACAAAATGCTAAATAAAGTTTTCAGATGATTTATTTACTCCGTCTGGAAGTATTTCGAAAATCAAACTGAAATGAAATAGCTTTAAAAATAGAATGATTTTTTGATTGAAAAAATATTTTCAGTGAGCAAAATTTAATGTACGACTGAAAGAAAAACTTTAAGGAAGAGTCCCTCGATCTGTAATACACAAACATAGTAAATTGAAAACAGATAAAAAAAAAATCAATCGACAAATTTTGGCTTGATCTGTTAAGGTAATGCAATACTGCATCATTCTTTATCTTTTTACTTTAAACCATACCAAAGACATATTATACTAATGAATTTATGATATTGTAGCTTTGAATGTCATGAGAAAGTGTTAATTACTGATTATTGATGAGTAATACAAAGAAAACTAATGACGGTCAAAAAGCCAATACAAGTTTTTTTTAAAGGAAAAAAAAACAATTACAAATAAAGTCAAAAGTTTAAAAAGTGTTTGATGTTTTAAGCACTTTAATTTTTGTAAAAAACATGATGAGGAAATGCAAAACTTGTTAATCCTTGTTGAGCATATTTCAATCGAAGCAAAACATTTATATCAAAAGCATTTCATATATGTGTGTGTTTGATCAACATTTGGTAACGCATATTTGGAAATATATAGAAAAATATTTTATATTTATATAATGAAATTGATATTTAATTACATTTTTACAAAAGATAAAAGAAAAAGAAGGGGGGGGGATCTTATAGAGTGAAATGCGAAAAATTTCTCTAATGTAGGGGAAATTACTTTTTTTACATGGTTAAACAGAATGTGAGGCTGGTAATAAAATACAATATAAATCCAGATAATTGAAAAAAAAAAAAAAAAAACGAACAATAGAGTGAAATGCAATAACTAATAACTTAACTGAAACATAAGAGAAAAAAAAAGAGAAATTATGTCTGCATTTTTTCCACAAGGACCAAACTATACTTGAAGATTGGAAACACATAAAAAAGATAAGCAAAAGAGAGGGTTTATTTTTTCGTAGTTGTAGTGTAGCCCCTCCCCCCTCCATGCACTTCCCTCTTCTTTTGGGATTTTTGAAGCATTTGCTTTAAACAGTCCGATCAGTGTACTACTACTACTATACACGAGTGAATAAACAGATTGTTTTCGTTTTTCTGCAAAGAGGTTTGGATTTTTTCCCCTTAGGTGAATAGGTAACTAATTTTTTTCTGCACGATTCCAAAATGGAAACAAGTGGAAAATTGTAGGTTTATCTAATAGTTAGACTTGTTCATTTACAGGGTCCGAGTTTCCACAAAAAAGTTGAAGCGGAAGCATGATACTCAAGCTGTCTTTTAAGAAAAATAATTACACCTTTCGTTAAATATCTTTTTGCTGTTATGTACCAAATGCTACATTTTTAATGACATTACGAATTTCTGAAGAAAATAAAAGTGCTTAAGTTTTCATTTACTGTAGTGTTTCCCATTCTATTTTTACCGTGCCCCAATCTAATAATAGCTCATTGCTCTTCTGTAGATATAAATTCATGTTACTAAAAAAATGAATGCTCTTCAATTTGAAATAACACTAAAACACAATGAACTTGGTTCTAACAAACTTTCAGGCAATATTGGGCTTTAAAGAATGAAGAAAAAACGGCTGGGGTTATGCAAGGAAGGAAATCATTCAAAGTTAGTAATTCACTCTGGGATTGCCTCCAGAAAATATCAAAATGCCCCCGGCGAGCACCCCACGTTGGAAACATCGATTTACTGCTTGACACCCCTTGTTGTACAGTAAAATCTCGTTGCAACGATCTTGAAGAGGCTACACTTTTTCTTTCGCTCTAACGAGAATTTCGTTGAAACGGAAATCAAGTAATGGCATGTAAGTTAAATCGATACTGAATATTTGTTTCATTGAAACGGATATTTCGTTGTACAGTGGCCGCCGCTTATATGAATCACGTTTGTTCTGAACAGTTTTGATTCCATAAAGCGGTCGATTCAATAAAGTTGGATTTTGTTCTGCTTTTGACAATTTGACTCATTAAAGTGGTTTATTCAATTAACGACTGTTTCAATAACCGCCGTCCACTGTATTGGTATTCGGTGTAACGAGATTTTACTGTGTAATTCTTCCATAAAAATGGATTCGTACTCACCAGGAATGTGTGAAAGGTGGTTGACCAGCAGCAAAAGCAGCGTAGTGGCCCGACAAATCGACTGGGGGCCCGGCCAGGTGGTGCGGGTCCCCCAGCGTGGGGGCCCCGTGCTGTGGGTGGTGCCTGAGCATCAGCATCTCGAGCGCAATTCAAAGAAAACGAAACCAACACTTTCGGCCTCTCAAGCAAGCGCCCGCATCAGCTGCCAGAGAAAGTAAACACGGTCTGCGGGCGTGATCATCAGAGTCAGAAGAGAGAGAGAGAGAAAGCGATCCCCGCAGCCGATCTGGATGGGCGTTCTATGTGATGGGGACGGCCTCGCCGAGAGCCGCGGCCGGTGGTCGGCGCGCGCCGCCCTCCACCTGATAGGCTCCCGGAGTAGAAAGAGCACCGAGGGTGGGGTGTGGAAGCGAACCGACTTCCCGCCGTCTGAATCGCGCGAACGATTGCGTAAGTTCCGACACCTCCTTCGTCCCCCGTTCGGTCGTTCCAGGGGGCGCAAACCCCCTTCTTGAGATCGGGGTGTTTGTCGAGAATACGTGCCGCCAAGCTCCTCCCTAAACTTTTGACACGACCGCATGTAGACGTTCAATTAGCGTTCGCTTTGCGGTAATAACGCTAAGCTAAAGCAATTGACATTGGCTGTGTTACGCAATTACCTTTTATTTAGAAACTGTTGCTTATACACAGAGGAAGAATCGAGGAAGCTCAATATCATCCCGAATTCATTCTTAAATTCGGTCTTCCCTTTCGGCTCTAAATTGGTATTATACAAACCTTGGAGAGCAGTGATTAATTTTACTTTGCCCCCTCTCATTGTGTTCTCTAAGGCTCTTTTTCTGTCATTTTATTCAATTTCTTGGCGGGATTTGTTCTAACTTTCGTTTTTTTTTTTTTTTTTTTTTTTTTTTTTTTTTTTTTGTTAGTACTGGCTTAAATAGTGACTTTGATTCACTTTGAGTAAATTCCCTTATTATCTCGTTAAATTAAGCGTCCGGTAATCGGTATTAAACTCAGAGCACACCTGTTTGTAAATTGGAACAATAGTAAAAAAATTGTACTAGTAAATATTCACCAAAAAATTAAGCTTTCTTTCTCAAAATTTATTGTTACATTTCCTTTGAATTTAGTTTCTAAAAAGATAACCATTTTTTTTTTACAAAAAAATAAATTTTACTTACATCAAAATTTAGCTCACTTTCTCAAAATTTAATATCATATTTCGTTTTAATTAAATTTCTAAAAAGATCACTATTTATTCAAAAAGTTCAACTTTATTTAGCTTAAACTTGCTATGAAAATTGCGTTCAATTATTTTGTAGTGGCAAGAAACCCTTTCATCAGTGCAAGCAATGGAGCTATGCTGGAAAATCACATTTGATTTTAGTTTTTTCATACATATTTTTATGTCTCTTTAAGGAGATTTAATGCTTTACCTCGAATTTCTCTAACGTTTCTGTACAGTTACTTAAAAAAAAGTAATAATAATAAAAAGAAAGAAAAAGTGAGAGAGAGAGAAAAGAAAATGAATGAAATATCTTTAAATTTTAATTTAAAAAGTTTCTTCCCCCCCCCCCCCAAAAAAAATTATATGTATTGCATTTTTTCTGGAAAAAACTTCATGTTTCAATTTAGCGATAAATGTCTTTATTAGCTGCGCTAAAAAAATATTTTGCCTACTTTTCAGCCTTCAAGAATCAGTCTTATGTATTCTTTTAAAATTTGAAATTAAAACATATTGGAGACAGAAGAGAAATAAAACGTAATATTCACCACTACTTTTTGAATATATCAATAATAGATAAGGCGAAAGAATGAGCACTCATAATTTTGAAGACTAGCCTTTGGAAACCTTTTCTTCAAGTAACGATTAGTACAATTAATTTTCGTTAAGACCATTCTAATCTTTTTAATTTTCATGACAATTATCGCCCCAGCAGTAGTACATTAAAAAAAAAAAAAAACACTTTTCTTTGATTTGCCTCTTTCTTTTTTCTCCTTTTCCATATTTTCTTTATCTCTTTTTATAAGCTTTTTATACACAGCCACCAGAGATCAGGAACTGGGAATTTCGCAAAAATGTGCGTCATTTTTAAGGTTCGAAATCTTTTTCCTTTTCAACAAACATATTTGCGGAGCAAAGAAGTATTTAATAACCGTTCCGCATTAATAACCATTCACAAACGTACCCTGCAAAGGAAGCATGTATGCAAACTGTACGCTTGAAATTAACTACAAAGCTCTGAGCAAAACGTCCTTGACTTACGTCCATAAATTTCAATTGAACACACGTGACTGCAATATTGATGCATAGTCTCCAAGACAGAATCTGCTACGGTTGTTTGCCCCTTTTCTTCTTTCAATTGAAGTATGGAAAATAAAACGTAATAAATGGAAGATTTAGATGACAACAATATTAATTTTTTCAAGTAAGCCGAAGAATAACCTTGTTTTATTACGAAATTGCAGCACCATGGAGTAGTTCCTTTAACTCCCTGATGTGAATGCCCTGTGGATATGAGCAGAATAAAAAATGCTCATCAAAACTGTTGGCTTATTTGAATAAATACATTATGCCTTTTTTTTTCTTTTAAGCTTTCATAATGTCAATGCAGAAGAAAGTTCATGTAAATTAGAGGACTAGTTAGAACAAAGGTAAACTTTTTACTTCTTGATTATACATTTGGTAATCATTCTTTACACAGCTGTATATATATCTATTTAACTATCTATTTTTATTATCCTTTACTTAGTTAGACAATTAAACTCTATTTATGCTTTAATTGTATCGATCTGCACATTGTATTTAATGTTTTATATATATATTTCTACTCGCTGATATCGTCGGCTTTGAATCTCGTTTTTTTAACTATACACTTTCCTTGGCATATTTTTACTTTATACTTCTTTGTCATACATATTTAAAAAATATATTTATCGATTTAAATACATATATTTTGTCTAGGTGTGTAAATATTTTACTCCTAGTTATCTCTGGTTATATTCGTTTCAAAAAAGGAAAAAAAAAAAAAAAAAGATGCTGTGAATCCAGCAAAATATTTTTCCATATCCAAACTTTTTTTACCTTTTATGTGCATATGTATATACGTGCATTAAATTCTTAGGAAGAAATTTATATTCAATTATTTCTTTACTTCGAGATCTTCCTCTTTGTTGCCCGAATTTGAATTTACAGTTATCAATCATAGATCTTTAATCAAAAGCTTCTGTAACTTAATGAGGGGTTTTAATATATCGCTCCGATCAAATTTATTTTAAAAATAAATTTTTCTGTCATTTCCCGTCACTAATTTTCCTTTTTATTGATGTAAAGGAAAAAAAACCCATACACACAGCATTGAAATTATCATTTTTAAAATATGAATGCTGCTTTAAATCCAATTTTACACATTCATACAAATCATGTTTTCGAACATCAACCCATTTTTCTATATCCTGATTCATAAGAGAATCACATGTCTTTTTCCTTATCCTCTCAAAAATTGCTCAGTGTTGAATTTAAAATGATGGGAACAAATCCAGGGAAAACAAACATGTGTCGCCGTAAAAGAATACAAAAACAGGTAAACGCCAAACAACTTCCGAATGACTTACAACACGACACACCTCATGTCATCAATTCGAAAACGAAAGTATCCGGAAAAGGGAGCAATCCAAAATCAAGATCCCAGGCAGGGGATGACCACCTACTGATGCTTTTCTTTCACCACCACCATGTCTAAAAACCTAAGCCAGCAACGAACCCTATGGGGGAGAAAGCACCCCTAAATCCCTGGGGGAGAGGGGAAGATGACGTCATTCGGGGTGCCGAAATGTGCCTTCTGAGTTACTTACCCCTCGACTGAGGAACGCGGTAAATAGGATTAAGGCAACCTTTGCGGGAGGGGGGGGGGATTCCCGATTTATTTTCGGAGACAATTGGTGGACGGATTTTGGTCGCTTCGGTGTCTATGGGAAATTATTTATAGAAAGAGAAAAATTTTTGGTGGGTATGACCATTATCCGAGAATTTTAATTACAAAATACAGTAACCCCTCATTGTATCGCGCTTGCCTGGACACAACAAAAAGCGCGATCTAACCAAGGTCATGAAAAGTGCAGATTCAAGTGACGTAAAAATAAATGGTGTGAATACCTACAAAAGAAATACATAAATACAAATAAATCGTATCTTATCATATTGGGAAGTCATCCCAATACAAAACACGAAAGATCACTAGTTTACAACTGAAGCAGTGAGAAGCGTAATTGCTAAAATTCAAAATTTGTAGATAATCAGTACAAATGGCAGGATAAACTCTCCTCTGTTTCAGGGCAAGAGTTGGTACTAGTATCCCTGGTAGTTTCTGCTCTACATCTTAGTTTAGAAAAAGAAATTCAATGAAAGCAGCATTTTAATTTTAAACACATTTTACTTGAAACTTAAAAAATTCTACTTACACTCTTTTGCTTCTCACTGCGTCAATTGATCTTTTAAGATTTTGTAAAATGAATTTAAAATATTTCTATTGCCTTTTGGAAAAATAAGAATCTAAAGTTGCATCTTAAACGAAAGCAACTTCAGATGAATGGAAAACACATGTCTTATTCATTTATTTACAAAAAAAAAAGGGGGGGGGGATTAACGAAAGAAAAAGAAACCACACTTCCTGAAAACTTGCTTCAGCGGTCTCAAATTTAAAGCAATGTTTTACTTACTTCTATCTTTCAAAGAGAGAAAGAAATAGCGCAATATATCCAAATGAGCGATATAAAGAGGCGCGATGTAACGAGAGGTTGCTGTAGAAAGCAATGACACATCAAGTAAAATTGAAGAAAATTTGTACGCCCACTAGAGCTTTCACATCCCTATGTTTCGAAGAGGTTGAGATTAATTTTGGCTGCTGCTGGTGATACAGTTGACAGTCTAATTGGCAAATGAGGCAGATTAAACTTAAAACACCATGCTTGGGACAACAAAATTCTAGATACGATGTAATACTATCAATGATATTTAGTGACTTCTGCATCTCCAATAAATTAGAAATGTAGAAATCGCTGTATGTGATATGCAACAGACGCCTGAAACATCAGAAATAGCAGAATAAATTGATCGTAGAATGATTACTCTTCGATCTTCTCAAGTTATCGGGCATTTATCCTGCTATGCATTTATATGCACCTGTGTTTTTTTTTCCATCAATGAATTACAGAATAAACATTATTTTTCCTGCACGCACACTCAAGATTCTAATAAGAGTCTTTGTCGGCTGTATAATATGTGACTCTTTACAAGAAATAATATTAAATCAAAATTTAAAAGAAAAACCGACAAATGAAACGTATCTAAGAGCAGCGATGCTTAACTTTTTTTCTCTTTTACCGGAGGGCCGCACGTCATGTTAAGATGAATTTCACAGCCCAGAACATATATATGATTTAAATCCATTTGATTTATTTCTAGATAAGCTGGAAAAACACGTAAAATGAAATAAAATCATAAATCAAGAATTGTTGCTATCTTTACTTACATGCTTATTTTATTAATACGAAATTTCCATCTATTTTTCAGAAATCAGTTTGACTACTTGGTTTCAAATTCGAAACAATCATTCGTAGTATACTAAATGAAGGCATCCGGTTGTTTTGAAAGGATATAGACTACGTTTTCGATTCGTAATATTAAACATAACAACAGGCATATGGATCATCTTCACGATCCTCCTATGATGGGCACCACTGGTTAAGAACATCCTTCATCAAGTCAGCTTTCAAACAATAATAACAGTGGATCACATTCATCATATATACCATTTTCATGTGACCCGCGGACTGTAGGTTTCGCAAAGCAGACTAAGGACACGTATGGTCAAATCACCTTTCAAACAAATAAACAAAAATAAATTAAATAGTTATGGTAAAATACCAAAGTTGGTTCATTTAATAATGCTTAACATAAAATCAGCTTCATTTTTGCGCGGGGGGTAAAAAACAGGCAGGAGAAGTTTATAAATAAAAAGCGTAGTTCAAACTGATTTAAAAAAATACAGAGAAAATGAATGAGTGTTTATGTAAGATAAATGAATTTAAAAAATATCACGACATTTCACTGACCATGGTAATCGCTCTGGGGCTTCTCATTCCATGAACTCCTCAACGACGCTTATCCATATGAGCAATACCGTACTCAAATAAAATCAAATCTACATATGACTCTCAAAAATACATTATGGTCTAATATCGACAGTTCGAGTTTTAGTATAGCGTCAACTAATTGGCGCGCAATTCATCGACCATTATTTTTCACAATACCATATTTTTCTAAAACATGTACTAGCGTACGGTCCATCGACCATTATTCCTCGAAATAGCATATTTTGCTGAAACTAATACTGTTCGCATAGTCTGTGATCATCGACCATTATTCCTCATAGCATCTATCAGTTGCTAAAACATGTACGTTAAACCTGTGTAAGTTGATCACTTGTGGTGCACTACTTTAGTGGTCAACTTAAACAGGTGGTCAACTTATGGAGGTTGATTTATATAATATGGGACTAATTCTGTACCTGAAAAAGGCGGTCAACTTAGACAGATGATCAACTTACAAGGGTAGTCATCTTTACAGGTTTTACTGTACTGGCGTAACGTCCATCCACTGCTATTCCTCACTGTCATAATTGACTTAACCGGATATTGGCGAACCATATATCGACCAACTACTCCTCACGCTACTTGCTAAAACGTTGCTGGTGATTCATTCTGCTAAAAAGGAATGTTTTTTTCCCTTAAACATTAAAAAAAAAGGTTAAAAAAAGTAGATAAAAAAAAAGAAATGTTTAAACTTAAATAGGAGTTTGTCAACGTCTAAAAACATTGAACCAACCTCGGCTCTCATACCATAAATTACAACGAGTATGGGATTTTAAGAACTAATCAATAAACTTTTATTCACGTTTAGTATCTAAACGGATTTTAGCAGTACTATTCGTGATGAAATTTTCTCCATTTATATTAAAGACAATTCACCCGTACTTAAATTGAAAACTTAGTTGAAATCTAAAATTGTAAAACGAGATACCAGACAAAAACAAAGCCACTACAGATATGATGAAATCAATCATCTAACTGGTACCATACGGTGCCGAGCAGATAAACATACATTTTTGACAAATTTGCGAGTTTAAAATGGAAATACCAATAGAAACCGTCTGGTTTACAAACGATGTGTCTTTTCTGACTAAAGACTGCAATTTCGTATTTCCCATGTTACTAGTTCTCAGTTCTGAGCACTTTTAACCTCATCTGCTGCTGCAAATTTTAAACTAAGTTTTCTGAAAAAAACTTTCCCCTTTGAAAACTGACATCTTTTATTCAATTTATACTCAAAGAAAAATATATTGTGAAAAGCGACTATCGACTATACGGCAGAGAATGTGGAAAAACTATGCATTCCTTTGTCAGCTGCGTAAATGTTTACGATGTCAATAAACCGGACATAACTTTATTAGATACCATGAGGGCCCGAGTAAATGCTCAACATTTCATCTCGGCAATGAGGATCCAATTGCGTTGCCCCAAATAAGGATCTAATCTATTTCAGTAGCTACCAAGCAGGAGACTGATTGAGATGGTATTGCAATTGTATCTGCAATTTCTCTCGATATTGATTCTGGTAAATTTCGGATTCCTATCTTTGTATTACATCACAGCTATTCGAGTAGCTAAATGAGAACAGTCAATGAAAACTATAGCATCAAAATGGACAGTATCTTTTGCCTTTATTAATATACTAGTCTTTTCTTAATTGCAATAAGTTAGTTCTGAGCAAAATGAACACTAAAAACATTCCAAAACGTTACTCAGTATTTCCGTATTACGTTTCGGGATTTCAATGGGTTTTATCCACTTCCTAGAAAAATCGAGTATCATTGTCAAAAATTTTCCTGAATTGCTACGAATGCAGTTGCACAAATGCAGACTTTTCATTGTTGTGAAAAGTACACTCACTATATGACCAAAAGTATTGAGACACTTTCAAAAATTCACATTTTAAAGATTTCCCGAGAAATAAAAGACCAATTGATTTGTAACTTTTATCACATAAAAGGTATGTTCTAACTGTCATTTTCCATTGAAAGTTATATCACTCATGCGTTTAGGGAACCAGCAACAAATTGAGGAAAACAAAAATGTTTTTTGATCATCGTTCATCGTAAATAGCTGAAAATTAGCTGTAAATTTCAGAAAGTAGGAACCTTACAACATACAATTATGTTACGTATTTTCGAGATAATATCCCTGATATTCATGAAGATATAAGCATTTCCTTCAGAGCTACGAATTTTATTTTAAGGTTTTTGGCTCATAATGTATAAAGTTTTCCATCAAAGCTTACCAAACTTTCAGAAGGTTTGACAGCACACAAGAGAAATATTATATTGAAATTTGAAATTAAAATGGTGAAAATTTGATTCAATATGAAAGTTTAAAGCAATTAATTTTTCTCTGCGCATGCGCGAAAGATAGCAATTTATAACTATCTAAACCCCAACTAGATTCTCCAACTCATCATTAAATTTCAGTTTAATATCATAAAAATTCAAAAAGTTATCAGCGTTCTAATTAGCTGGATTTGAATAGCTCTTGGGCAGACTATGAATCGTGAGGGATCGTTCGCCAATAATCTGTTTTTATCACGAATCAGAAAGATCTGAGCGATTGCAAGCAAATGTTGCAAACTTGCGAACGACCCCTTACGAGTCGTCGCCTATCCAAGATCTCTATTCAAATTCGGCTCATCATACCGCTGATAACTTTCTGAGTTTTTAGGTTATTGAACTGGAATTTTATTATGAGTTGGAGAATCTAGTTGGAGTTAGGATTATGAAAGTTATGAATTGCTATCTTTCGCACATGCGCAGAGAAAAATTAATTGCTTTAAATGTCCATATTTTATCAAATTTTCAACATTTTACTTTGAAATTTTAATATTACACTTCTCTTGTGTGCTGTCATGTTTTCTGAAAGCTTGATGACTTTGATAGAAAACTTTATGTGTTATGAGCTTAAAACCTTCAAATAAAATTCGTAGTTCTGAAAGAAATGCGTATATCTTCATGAATATCAGTGATACTTTCTCAAAATTACGTAAAATGATTGTACATGGTAAGGTTACTAATTTCTGAAATTTACAGCTTATTCTCAGCTATTTACGATGAACGATGATCAAAAAACTTTTTTGTTGTCCTCAAATTGTTGCTGGTCCCCCAAATGCATGGATGACATAACTTTTAATGGAAAATGACAGCTAAAACATAAATTTTATGCGACAAAAGTTAAAGTCTTTTAGTTAGTCTTTTATTTCTTGAGAAATCCTTAAAAATGTGAATTTTCGAAAGTGTCCCAATACTTTTTGTCATATAGTGTATTTTAACTCTCAGATTGAGGATTAACTGAGTTTATTTATAAAGGGTACCGGCTTCAGTTCGATTACGGCCCGTCCAGTCTGAGTAAGCTCCCAAAGGGAGCGAATAAGTCCATGGACTACGTAGTTCTGCAAGAATTGCAGGCGAGTAAACTCCTTGATACTTACCAGCAATTCTGTCTTAGTTTTGGCCATGTTTGCAATACTGCGCTTGGAACTTCCTTGATAAATCAGGGAGGTGCCGAAAGCTATCATATTATATCTTCCTACGTTTACTCTAATTATACAAACTGGCTTTAAACGGGAAGATTTCTGAATTTTTTAGGAGGCTTCCAGGATAATTTCAGGAAGTTTACTGAATTTTAGCTGAAAATGTTCTCGGATTTTGCAAGATATGTTACTGGCAGAAATTGGGCACATCAGCTGCCCATTATTTTCCAGAGACGTTTCTGAATCGCTTTTACAGTGAACCTTTACAGGTGTGATCAATTTTGGTTTGACAATAGTTTATGTATTATTTTAAACCAACTAGAACAACTATTTTGAAACAAAATAACCACTAATGTGGGTACCAACCTCAATCGTTCAAATTAGTATGAATCGAATTTCATATAAATGGTAAGTAGTATCAGCATAAGAGCGTTAATAACAAGAATCATGATAGTGCTTATAATATTTTTTTTTAAGAATGCAAATAAAAAGTTTGCATTACAAACAATTTTTTTCCATCGAAATAATGTCACCTGGTAAAATTTCTTCTAAATTTTTAAATGTTACGATTTTTCGTAAATCCGATCTAGCCTTTTTTTTTTTGTGTGTTTGCATTTTATTATTTTGTTCATTATTTGCTAATCTACATTCTATAAAACAAAACACAAAAGCTGCATCAAAAATCTTTGAGATTTGTTATTAATTTATTCTTTTTAAATATTTCGAGTAAAAGTTTTAATTTTAAACCATTTTGTTTAATAATAAAGCTTTGAAAATCTATGAATTGCCCAAACTATCCCTAAAATGAACAGGAAATGTCTTGAATCAAAAGAGGAACTACGGGAATGATGTCTCTCCGTCGATAACTTTAGAATCAAAAAAATTTGTTCGAATCGGATTATTTCCTCAAAAGTTATTAGGAGGGGGCGGGGAAGGAGTACGTACAGACAGACAGACAGACCGACCGACAGACACGCAGATACCCAAAATATTTATTTATTATTTTACTTACTTTTAACTTTTTTTTTCAACAATGTTTTTACGATGTGTTAAATCATTTTTCATGTTTTTTTCTTTTTCTTTTTTAATTTACAAGAAAACAGGTTAAAAATGGCCTTGCAAAGAGTTAATCAATCAAAACGCAGGTATTGTAAAAACTTTTGAATTTCTCCAATACAATAAACGCTCCTCCCGCAACGCCATTGATAAAGCTTCATTGGTCCTGTATCCGACTTTATCGAGGCATCATCTTTGACGCTATTTGTCGACAATCTGGCAACCATCGATATATCTTTGAAAATGCAGGACGAAAAGTCATTAGTTTTCATTCGGGATGTGGGAACGGGAACTCTTCTCGCTTCAATCAGTTTGGAACGGTAAACAAGGAATAATCGCAAAGTAATAAGACTCGAATTCAGTTTCATTGATATAAAGAGGGAAGAGTCTAACGCAAGAGAAGTCACTCAAGACTAAAATAATATGTCATTAGCAGATTGTTTAATATAAGAAAAGAGTATAGTAACCTCTCGTTGCATCGCGCCTCGTTATATCGCTGATTCGGATATATCGCGCTCATCCTTTGTCTCCCAAAAAATTAAAAAAAAAAAAAATAAATAAATAAAAATTAATATTGCTTTACAATTGACCGCACAGTATATTTTTTCAAAAATATTTCTCAGAAAATTTTTTTCTTCTTTGTTTAAGCAATGAACAAAACTGGGGTTTTTTCCTATATACATAGGTTACTTTCAGTTTAAACTGCAGTTTTTGATTCATATTTCACAAGAAAACAATAAAAATATTCACATATTTTTTTGTAATGAAAAATTTGTAGACTAATTTTCCTTTGATTTTATTAAGAAAATCGTCCTAATATGATAGTAAACTAGTATTTTTGTAAAGGCTTTTCTTGGAGAGTAATTATTTTTTTCTTTAATTAAATTGTTACTTCTTGTGATCTCGGTTATATCGCGTTTTCGGATAGATCGAGCTTTTTTGTTGTCTCCCGACTAGCGCGATGTACCGAGGGGTCCGAGGGGTTACTATGTAATATACCTGTGAGATATGAGCTAAAATTGTTTTCAGTTTTATATCAACAAAACTTGCATAAATTGTATTTTAAGTACTCTTCATTGATTAACACGCAATTTCACCAACTAAGCAACTGACATTCATTTCTTAAAATGGCGTATCTGGAAAATACTAGAGACACTTCTATTGATCGAGAGATCTCGAGAAATAGAAGACCAATTGATTTGTAACTTTTATCACATAAAAGGTATGTTCTAGTTGTCATTTTACATTGAAAGTTATATCACTCATGCCTTTAGGGGACCAGTTTGAGGAAAACAAAAATGTTTTTTGATCATCGTTCATCGTAAATAGCTGAAAATTAGCTGTAAATTTCAGAAAGTACGAACTTTACAATGTACAATTATGTTACGTACTTTCGAGATAATATCCCTGATATTCATGAAGATATAAGCATTTCCTTCAGAGCTACGAGTTTTATTTGAAGAATTTTGGCTCATAACGTGTAAGTTTTCCATCAAAGCTTACCAAACTTACCGCGTTAAAAGAAAGCGTGGCTGTTGGGAGGTTAATTAAAAAGTAATTAAAAATAACGGAATAATACCGGCAAAAAGAGAGAGAGAGAGAGAGAGAGAGAGAGAGATTGTTTATAATTTCTCATATTGCGGTACACATTTTATTTAGTAGAAATAGATTTCAAAGAGGAAAAACGAGCAAGGGTTAAGTTTGGGGATTAACCCCCTTAGAGCAGGAATTAGTAAATAGAGAGAGAAAGTCCAATGATTGGCTTAGAAAAAGCTGAGTCTAATGCCCCAAGTCACGTGACTGAAAAACGACGAATGGTTGACACGTTTTGCATGAAACTGGCGAAAGAAACCTGATTTCTTCCAATGATTTGCTTTAAAATCTGTCACGTGACTTGGGACGAATGAAAGTCTTCACTCCCTCCATTTTGTCTCTTCTCAATAGTTAACCACCTTGAAGCCTTGATTTTAAGCTCAATTGCCAACCCTAGTGTGGTAGTTTATATATATGTAAGAACCGTTAGGGTCTCTCCCCCCTCCCTCCTGCACTCCTGTTGGTAAAATGCTGTCTGCGCTGGTGTCAAACAGTATAACTTTTACGAGTAAAATATCAATTACAACAAAAGGAAAGCAGAACATGGAAGATATTTGATTTTTCTGAAAGGTAAAGGACACAAAAAAGCAACGAGCTCCAAATGACTCTTTCCAGAATGAGCTTTCAGTAATGCACTACTTTGGTAATTTGGCGTGAAAAAATATTTATTTTGAATATGAAAGAATAAGTTACTTGGCAAAAACTTTAAGATAGGGAAAGCTTACTGAGATTTTTTTTTTTTTTTTTGCACATACCAGTCAAAATTTTTAGTCATTTTCCGTTGATTCGGTGCATCAAGTTATACAAAAAGACAGAAAAATTCTTTTTTTTTTAAATTTATTACAACTGTCTCTAAATTGTGTAAGACATTATTGTCTGAGCCTAAAATATGGTCCAATGAAATACATTTCATGGATTTTTTGCAAATGTTACATCGTACGTACTTTTGATGAAATAATAAGATTTTGTGTATGCTCTCTGCTTCGACTTAACTATGGATAGTTGTCGTACACATTCTCAAGCGTTAGTTTTTGAAATTAATAGCAATGTGTTTGTCATAAAGAAAAGTTCTTATTGCACGTTTAACATTTCACTTCGGAGTCTGTAACTGCTAAATCAATGAAATACAAATTAGCGTTTGAAGCAAATGCAGTTTTTATTTTAGTGTTATTCGTCTGTAAGAACAAGCTTCAATTTTTAAAGGCCACGCATTAGCTTTATTCCATTTATATTTTCTACTGTTTGACGTTATAAATCAATACAAATATAAATATTAAATTCTTTAAAATGAAAGTTATTCGTCTTTATATGGTTTTAAAGCATTATGAGTCAATATTTGTAATTCAATTTTAATGTCCTTTTCTGCCTAAGTTCCAATCAACTTAAATTACAGATTCATTTTAGTTTCTTCAATAAAGAAAAACACTTGATTAAAATATTTTTTTAATAATACCTTCTCTCCCATAACTTTTCTTCAAAATTCATTTTTGAAATATGGCATACCTCTTATGCTGTGTCCCTAATTACTTTCATTCACAAAAGATATCGCTCAAAACGATCTCCCCATTCAATCTAATCAAAATATTCCCCCAATAATAATCTAGTGTCTAAGGTTTAGGGCACAATTAATGACACTTATAAGGGGCATTTTTTGAACGGGAGAAAACCCACTTAAGATGCTCTTTCTCAGATGAATTTGAGAGCCAGCAATGAAAATTATCTATCGAAAAAACTGAATTGAATCATGGCGCGTTTTTGCCCCTGTTGCAATCCAATCGACCGGCTCAATCTTCTGGGCAAATTACCGCATAAATCGGCCGGTCGAAGTTTTTATTTTTAAATAAAAGATAAAAATTTTAGCCTGGCACGGATTGAAGTTTTTATGTATATGAGTGTACATTTAATGTTCCAGTCGGGAGGGCATTATAAGTCATTCCCCCTTGTATTAACACGAAAGAGTCATTTTTGTGAATTTTTACTTACGTTTGGCTCCTTGCTTTTACCTTAAATCCCTCGATTTTTACCTACTTAATGATGGCAACGGGCGCGCGAGTGAAGCCCTGTCCCACTGAATTAATGATGACATTCGGAGTTGAGATGAAATACTCCTGCGTCCCATGCGCTTATTAGGGGGCGGCCATTTTGAAAGAGCAATAATGGGTAGGCAAGGGAGCGATTGTGCAGTAATTATATTACACAGTGATGAATGAGATGTTGTTGCAGTCACTTCTCTTGGCACAGAAGTTGCATTTTTGACGGTTTAGTTGCTGCAGTAATTGCTCCCCGTGACTTTCCACTTTTTTTTTCTTTTTGGTTTTTACTTTCGGTTTTTATTTCCAGTGATATTATTTTGCCCCGCAGACCTGAAAAAAGGGGGGATTTCTACGATTGCTTATTAGTTATGCATAAAGATGGCTTTTGCTCCAATTTCCTTGAGTGATGAGCTATATCGATTATGGTAGTTTCGTCATGATCGATAAAATATCGCCACACACATCAGAATGATTGTATTGATCAGTGGATTTTAGCCTCCGACATTTGGAAGACCATTCGAGTCTTGTTAAAATAAATACGGTATGAAGTACAAAATCTTCACATTGCGCGAAATTTGTGTGCAAAAACAGCAATTTGTACAATAAAAAGTTATTAAAATGGTTATGCTAAAAATTTGTGCATCCTAAGCATGTTAATAATATTAAATAGGATAATAATTTATCATTAAAGAGGATCTGCTTCATTCATTCTTTGAGTTTTTTAATGATACTTACGCCTGTTTTCCTTGCTACCTTAATTAAAATTCCGCCGACAATAGGTGGATTAGCATAAATTGAAATCATAAAATTGCATTGAAAGAAAAATATATTTTCCATGTTCATTCTAACTTCAAATATTAAAATGAATTAAATACATTGATAGAAATTTTTATACACTCACGACACATCTAAGCATTTTGGAACGACATACTCCCTGTTGACGCTGAAATTCGCCGTTATTCTTAGGAATATAATGGGGTCGTTTCCGAAATTTTAAAAGTATTTTTTTCTGAAAGAGCATGCTTAAAGCCTCTGGTAATTTTTAAAATAATTTGACAAAGTTTATTATTTTTCAAAAATTATTTTAATCGGTAAGCAGATTCAATTTCATTTTTGACGCTTCTGCACATGACATCAAAAGTGATGAAATGCCATTCACTGATGCCATTAGCACAGAGTGCAATAGTTAATTCGCACCTTTACTAAATGTGCTGGCAACGATATGGTTGATAGCTAGCATAGAGCACAATATTAAATTCGCTTCTGAATTATGATAATAATGGAAATGCGGTCTACAGCAAGCGTAAGCATTCAGCATGTCAGTTGAGTGCGCGCCGAAGTTCATCACTTGTGACGTCATAAAGACCAGGCCTTGTTTGAAAAATCGGACATTTAAAAAAACTAATAAAAAATTAACTGTTTTGAAAATAAAAGATTTTTTTCACTCCATGTTTTTTTTCTTTCCTTCTTTCTTTCTTTCTTTTTTTTGTTTCTTTTGTTGATTCTATCAACTTCAGCAGTATTAAAAGAAGTACTTTTGACTGACGGAAACAATCCCATTATGCTACCCGCTCGAAAAAGAAGTCAGTTTGATTTACAACGAGTTACCAAATTAAATTGTTTTATACACATTTTTAACTTTTAACGATCAGGGTATTTTAAGCACATTTCGTAGTTGTGACAAACGGTAGTATGCGAGCTAATAAAAAGCATATTTGAAAAATAATTTTTATCAGCTTACAATGAATTTTTCAAACAATATATTTTCAGGCATGATATTTAAAAAAAAATATTATAATTAGCAAAATAGTGAGGGCCATACTAATATTTGGTGTGCGGGGGGGGGGGGGGAATTGATATCACTGCCATTCATTTCCTGAAATTTCATTGTTTTTCTAAATTCGACACAAAAGAAATTGATCACATTAAGCGTAATAGTAGGACGAACAGGGTTAATTGTTGGAATAATTCTGTTAACTTTTTAACGGACTGTAAACATTTAACAATAGGGTTGCAAATATGGTAATTTTTCTGGATGGAAAAAAAATGTATGAAAAATGAATGCTGCAGTAGTGGTAAAAAAAATGCATCACCCACGCCGCAAAGGAGAGGAATATCATCCCAACTGCATTCAACACACAGACAAGCATCCCGTATCCCATATGATTTGGGGATGTATTTCTGATCAAAGAGTTGGTGGGCTTCACTTTGTGCAAGGAACAGTAAACGCTCAGGTGTATATTAGCATTTTGGAGGAGAAATTGCTTCCTACTATCCGGGATCACTTTACTTCAGTTCCAAACGTCATTTTCCAGTATGATTCTGCTCCGTGCCGTAGTGCAAAACTGGTAAGTAACAATTTAAAAACCTTTATCCTGCCATTAGACTTAAATTGACATGGGGTTAAGTAATTTTTTTTCTCTAAACTCACACGCAGGTTCAGAAATGGGAAAATGAGCATGGGGTCAGCAGTTTGCCTTGGCCCGGAAACAGCCCCGATCCACGTAAACAATGATCGGATTCCTGCTGTTAAATGTTTATTTCATAGGGTCTGGTGGGGTAAAGTGGTCATAAAATCGTAGGTTTTCAACTTAGGTGGATAATATAAACAATAAATTTTTTAAACACTTCAACTTTTTTTGTTGTTATTTTACATTGCATTATTAAAGAACACGGTACATTGCATTTCAGGAAAAAAATATTGAATTTAAGTAGTTTTATAACACTTTCGTTTCCCTTTGTATTTATGACCACTTTACCCCATGGGATGGGGGAAAGTGGTCATAGCATGGGGTAAAGTGGTCATAGTTTAAAAAAACTGCAAAACCGTTAAATATAACCCTAATTTTTGTATATTTCGGTTATTTTTATAGTTACAAGTATATGTACGAGTATGTACGGGTATACACGAGTCTACTATACGTGTCGTGTAGACATGAGTAATCATGTTCATATATGAATAGATACATGTATACATCAGATGCATGCACATGCCTACTCAAGTATATACGTGTATACACGAGTGTATACACGTATATACTCACGCATGTATACGTGATTACCTATAGGAGTGTATACGTGTCTGCACGAGTATATACGTATCACGTGTATATACGACTAAAGCGTAGAAAAAAAACATCATATGCGTGTTTTGTGCTTGTATCTCGAGTATAAGCGGGCATACCTGAGTTTATACGTGTACAGTCGACGTATATACGCATATATAAGTGTACATACATACTTATACGAGTATACACGAGTTAATTCGTGGATATATCCAGTGCGTGTTTGTACGTTTCTACTCACGTGAATATATATGAAAGCACGAGTATATTCGTATGTTTACGTGTAAACACAATTATATACCTGTTAGACGTATATACGTGCATTTACGTGTATACACCAGTACATGTAATATACTCGTATATTTAACCCTGTTTATTGTAAAAACAATACATATTAAGTGAAATTAATATTTAATTTATACCTGCCTTATACTTAAATATTTAGTGACTTAAGAAGAACAATATTCGTTAAGCCTAATATTATAACCACTTTACCCCATCTTACTTAAATTGTTCTAACAAATTAATCAAAATAGATTCAGCTAACTGCTAATGAGTAAGAGTTCTTGACACATGTAGGAAGCTGCCTGTGCAGTCAATCTGTTCATGATTCTAACAAACAAAATTTCCCAAGGAAGTTAAAAAAGGTGTTTAGATTTTAAGAATTTTCATATTTACACAAAATATTTTTTTTTACCAAATAAAATTTTGCCAGTTGTAAAATTTTGTGTTCAAAATATAGTTCCTAACTGCACTACCCTAAAATAAAATTTTCACATTTATTCGAACATTAATTTCCAAGCTATAGCCATTTATTTGAATTATGACCACTTTACCCCATTGCCCACTTTCCCCCCCCTCTAGACCCTAAGTTTTGCTGAATTTCTCATACATTCATCGTTAATTGGTCGATCAAAACTTCTCACATAATCTCATTGTTCTGAAAATGCGAGGGTGATGCATTTTTTTTTTTTTTTTACCAGCACTGTATAATAGAAACTGGTCCACTAGAATCTATAAACAAAGATGATTGCAGTTTGAGTACTTCAAAGTACATGCTATATGTATTTCGAGTTGAAATAGACAAAGATATGAACATAATTGTTGAGAAGTAAATGCATCTTTTACCATTAAAATTTAGAGTTCGAAAGAAGAAAAAGGGACTGCAAAAACTGTTTTCTGATTTGGACATTAATTAAAATACTAGAAATTGACAGTTAAGCCAGTTAATTTTATACTGATGTATTGTTGAAAATAACTTCTGCATTTATTGAAATAAATTTGTATTCTTATAAAATTATATAGGTCTACAATATTATTAATCCATTAGAAGTTACACTCTCAAAAGTATCAGATTACAAATTAACTGGTTTCTTTTTGAAATGAGGTAGATAATGTTATATAATTAATAAGTCTGTCAAATTGTTCATCTCAGTTTTTTTTAACGAAAACTATGGAAAAGTCTTCTAAAGCAACTACAGTGGTGGACAAAATTATAGACTCAATTTTTTTTTCTTTTGTTTCAATTACAACATGACTCAGTTTAAATTATTTTCATTGAAGTAATGATGAATAGTTGAAGAAATAAGTTCTAAAATTAGTACATCTAATCAATTAAATTAAAAAATTCATAAAATTAGAAAATTTGCAAATTTAATATTTTATCATTACGTGAAATCTGGACAAAAGTATAAACTCAGAGGTAAGAAATCCAGGATTACGAGAAAGTTTCGTTCCAAAATGTTAATTTAACGCCATAGAATGAATAAATGTTGCCATCAGTGATTGCTAAAAGTTTTGTTTTTGGAAATTAATGAGAAACTTATAAATGCACCGCTGGACAAAATTATAAACTCATTTTTTTTTTCATTTTTTCAATCATAATTTAACTCAGTTAAAAAACTTTTTGTTCCAATAAAGATAAATAACCGACTCAATACTCCTAAATTCAGTATAACTCATAAACTTTATAAAATAAATAATTTAATTAAAAAAAATCTCAGCTTTAATATCTTTATAATACATGAAGCCGGGACAAAAGTGTCAACTCAAAAGTAAGAAACTCTGCAGTTTGGTAGAATTTTATTCAAATACGTAATCATTTCATAACCAAAAATGAACCAATGCTGAATTGCAAAATTACAAACTTACAATACTGCATAAATACAATTATAACCTGACAAAATTTTAATTTTTTTTTGAGTTTAGTTAAGTTACATTTGCAATTACTTCAGTAAAACAAACGCATAGATTTAGGAAAATGTTTTTCATTTTTTCAATCATAATTTAACTCAGTTAAAAAACTTTTTGTTCCAATAAAGATAAATAACCGACTCAATACTCCTAAATTCAGTATAACTCATAAACTTTATAAAATAAATAATTTAATTAAAAAAAATCTCAGCTTTAATATCTTTATAATACATGAAGCCGGGACAAAAGTGTCAACTCAAAAGTAAGAAACTCTGCAGTTTGGTAGAATTTTATTCAAATACGTAATCATTTCATAACCAAAAATGAACCAATGCTGAATTGCAAAATTACAAACTTACAATACTGCATAAATACAATTATAACCTGACAAAATTTTAATTTTTTTTTTGAGTTTAGTTAAGTTACATTTGCAATTACTTCAGTAAAACAAACGCATAGATTTAGGAAAATGTTTTTCATTTTTTCAATCATAATTTAACTCAGTTAAAAAACTTTTTGTTCCAATAAAGATAAATAACCGACTCAATACTCCTAAATTCAGTATAACTCATAAACTTTATAAAATAAATAATTTAATTAAAAAAAATCTCAGCTTTAATATCTTTATAATATATGAAGCCGGGACAAAAGTGTCAACTGAAAAGTAAGAAACTCTGCAGTTTGGTAGAATTTTATTCAAATACGTAATCATTTCATAACCAAAAATGAACCAATGCTGAATTGCAAAATTACAAACTTACAATACTGCATAAATACAATTATAAGCTGACAAAATTTTATTTATTTATTTATTTATTTTTTTTTTTTGAGTTTAGTTAAGTTACATTTGCAATTACTTCAGTAAAACAAACGCATAGATTTAGGAAAATGTAATTTTGCTATTAACATGGATAAATTGAAGAAAAAAAAATCAATATTTTAAAAATTAACACTGCATTAAATCTAGTCATTAGTGTAAACTACAAACTTTTAAAAACGAGTTGGGCCCCCAGTTTTCTGAATTACCTCGAATATGCGGCTGGGCATGTAGATTTCACAAGAGTTTCTAACAGCTGCAGTGGCATATGGTTCCATGCTGAAAGTGTTGACCTTTTTAATTCCTCTGTGGTTTCGTATTGGTGCCGATCATGATAAATTTTGCGAACCGTGGTCCCCCAAAGATTTTCAATCGGATTAAGATCCGGACTACGAGCTGGCCATTTGATAACTTTGATACCCCAGCGCTTGAACCATTGTTTTGTACTTTTCGCTGTGTGTACAGTCGCGTTATCTGGCTGAAATAACGAGTTACCTCCAGGAATCAGATGAGCAAAAGGTAGGAGATGGTCTTCCAGTATTAATTGGTAATCTTCAGCGTTCTATCTTCCATTAAGAAATGCCAATCCTGCTTTACCACGCTGAGAGAGTTATTTATCTTTACTCGAACAATTTTTTTTTAACTGAGTTAAATTATGATTGAAAAAAAAAAAGAAAAAAAATGAGTTTATAATTTTGTCCAGCGGTGCATTTATATGTTTCTCATAAATTTCCAAAAACAAAACTTTTAGTAATCACTGATGGCAACATTTATTCATTCTATGGCGTTAAATTAACATTTTAGAACGAAACTTTCTCGAAATCCTGGATTTTTTTACCTTTGAGTTTATACTTTTGTCCAGGTTTCACGTAACGATAAAATATTAAATTTGCAAATTTTCTAATTTTATGAATTTTTTAATTTAACTGATAAGATGTACTAATTTTATAACTATTTTTTCAACTATTCATCTTTACTTCAATGAAACTAATTTAAACTGAGTCATGTTGTAATTGAAATAAAATAGAAAACATTTGAGTCTATAATTTTGTCTACCACTGTATACGATCTCATATTGAAAGAACTTTATAATGTACCAAGCTACTTATAAATCATAAGCAATATTTTACATTATTCCATTTTTTTCTGTAAGAAAAATAAAACCTACATGTTGACAGGATTTTTAATCATGTCTTCAAATACTGAGACTATCACTTTAACATGTTCAAACCGGGAAGTCAAAAAATTTAAATTATTAAGCTCTTCTTGAAATAACTTACATTCCCTCCCATCTAACCGATCAAAGATCCATTGACAAAACAAGCAATTACGCAAAAAATCTATTTTCTATTTGAAGGAAATACTACAGCGTTTCTTGTTTAATACTAGTGGAAAGCTTGTAAGAAACCACCCAGATGCTGGTTGTTTGAATTATGTGTGACAATTGGAACATTTGGAATAATTGTTTAACAAAATTTCTAAATGAAACTATTTGAAGGCTATAGTTAATTCAATGCAATGCAATTTACTGAATAACTGTTGCCAACATCAAATTTTATATAAACGTTTGCTACAATAAACGTTGCTATGATTAAATAAAATTTCTTTGTTTTCGCTTATAAATTAGAAGAAAAATTTAAATTAAACTAACTGCTTTATTTTGACTGAATAATAAAACCAACATGTTTTATTGCAGATATTCAAAGAAACTAGCAAGTCTTCCAATACCGTGACTTCCATTTTAAATATGTTTCAACCGCAAAGTCTACAAATTTGAATGATTAACCCTTTCTTGAAAAAACGTACATCCCCTCCCATCAAAGACGCCCGAACAAAATCAGCAAAACCACAAAATGTCAACAACAGTTTTTGTCCGCTTTTTATACACATATATTTTTTTAATTTCGGGTAAGAAACGCCTTCTGAAGCCTCGAGGAAATTAAAGAAAAGAAAGAACGATAGAAAAAGGGGTCGGAGAAAAAAGTTTATGTACTGCTTTTTGTATTAAAAAAAGAAAGAAAAAAAGGCAGAGCTGACTATTTAAGCATGCAGATGAGCTACTTCATTGCCCCAAATAGACCACCATGAGGTTTATAATGTATACAAAAGGGAGTATAAAATAAAAAAGAGTGTGTTGAGCTACGTGCCTCTCGATTTTTTGTATAATGTATGGGGCACAAGAGTAAAAGAAAAAAAAAAGGTATAAAAGAGAACGATTCCCCTTTCCCCTTAATGGCCGGGCTGTACTCTCGGTTAACACATCAGGGAGATGTGACGTGTTTGATAAACATGATCGCCAATGTATCTTTAGAGCTGAACTAAGGTACAATCTCCATGTTTGGTCGTTATTTATTTTTTCTTAGCTTCTTCAATAGTGTTCAAGTTTTTATCAGGAATAAAAAAGATAAAAAAAAAAACTTTAATGCATCAAAACGTTTTTAGAAACGTATATCAGTAATTACAAACTGTGCATTGCATTAGGACGAAGTTCGATCTTTATAAATGAAGACATCTATAAAAATCGACATTATTTTTAAATCTTATAAATAACTTCATCATGACGGTTATATGAATGTAGTTTAACAAATATGAAGAATATGTTGCAAAAAAGGAACTTTTAAATATGACCTTCAACAAAACTAAAATACATCTGTATTTTTACTTAATGCCGAGGGATTTGTCTTAAGGGAAACATTGATTTTTTTTTACAGAAAACTGTAAATTTTTTTTTTTTTTTTTTAATTTTCTTCTAGCAGTGGATATTTGCTAAAGTGGATTGTTTAGAATTCAAGTTACAAAAACATGTTCGGTTCATCTAAAAAAATATAGTTTTGAATAAAATTCGTCCCACTGGAATTAATATAAATAGGATTTTACAATATAGTGAATGATTTTAAGATTTAATTGCAAAATATGGGAAATGATCTTTTCGGATAAAAAGCTTGGTAAACTAAACATATCACTATAGAATAATGCAACCAGTTAAAACTTGTCCCGCGAACTTCAGAACATGTCGTCATAAAAGAATCATAGTTATGTTTACGGTGATGAACGAAAAAGTAATTCAAAGCTGGTTTCAAAACAAGAAATGGGGACAAAATATTCTACAAACAGTATAGATTTAGCTAGTTCGCATTTTAGTAATTATTATCCAGCTATGTTTTATTCCTATAAACTCAATTTAAATAAATAAACATTTATTTATTTCCTTTCATAACATTTAATTTCTTTCGTTTTAGTTTTATGCTTTTCCCATCCGAACAAAATCAGCAAAATCTATGGGGGGGGGGGGGGAATCCCCCTTATGGGTTACCCCTTCAGGGGTTGAAGCCAGAAAACTCATAAAACAGAACGTTTAAACCTATTGATAATATTGACTGAATTTTAGATTAAAGAGGTCTAAATTTAAATTTTGAATCATAAAACTGCTTCTATACGTTGACGGGAAATTTAATTATTTTTTTTCCCCTTGAGCCTGATTGTTGAACATGCATCACTTCACACAACTTTTATTTTCAAGGCAGACCGTGCAACCCTGGGAAACGCAGTTAGTATATAATTTTAAAAAAAATCATAATGAGGATTACTGCAGGAGATTAGTAAAAATTACGAATTTGGTGGACGCAAAATTAAAGATTATATTTTACGTATTATTTGAAGCAATCGATTGAGGCGATTAGGATGCTAAAAAAATAAGATCTTGCATTTTGTGTGCCACTGGTGTATTTGGTCAAACATGGCCGCCTTAGTACGTATCATTTCCTGCAACACTCCAATAAACCTTCATTTCCAGAAACACTTCTGTTATCAATGATACTTTTAGGTCTTTTGGGCTAACTTATTGAGAATTGAGATGTTTAGGCAGCCCTTTTAAGGAAATATCTGTACTTCATGTATTTTTTCTATTCTGTGTAAAAGCAATGGAGCCAAAGTTCGTGTAAGAGTAATGAAAAAAGACTGATTCCTGGAGGTATAAGAAAATGCAAGGAACAAAAAAATGGTTTTGTATAAATCTTTTTACTCGCAAATGTATGAGTGAGAGCTGTAGAAGGAAATAGGAGCTGAGTTATGAGCAGTAAATATATTTTATTAACGAAAACAATTTTTCAGCTCGTTCATAACTCCGGATTGATCAATTACGTATTTTTTTTAACCAAATCTAACGTAACAACATGAAGTCCATGATTTATTTTTCAATAAATTTGCTGAAAGCTTAGTCACTTTAAGACTATGGATAGCTGATGCATGGTAAACCGTTGTAAAGCTTTGGAGTTGGTTTTTACAAATTGTGAAATTTCACAGCATCTTTTTTCTGAAAATTTGGGGACGTTGGTTGAATAATTAGCTATTTCAGCTTTGCAAACACAATCACGCAATTTTCATTGCTTTAGCATATTTTTTTAAAAAGTCTTTTTAAATAAATAATGTTGACTCACACATAAATATTACAGTCGAATTAAAGATAAACGTTAACATCATATCTTTATAACAAAACACGGACATTTGTTTTTGAAGTATTACATCTGTCCTACTTTAATGGGTGCGTTTATTAAGTGTTCTGAATTACTTCAGTAGCTTGAAGAACGAAAAAATATTTTTTTTAGACAAAGCATTGTTGACTTTTTGCATTTTTTTGGAAGAAAAATAAATTTCTTATTAGTCTTCCGAGGGCTATTACAGTCCTCATTTGACTCTTGGATCAGATGTAGCGTAGTAATTGTGTCTCATGTGATCTAGTAGTTAGGGCACCTGTCTTTCATCAAAACGTGTTAGATTCGATCTCAGATTGGGTCGAGGGAAGAACCCAGTTTCTCATATCTGGTGGAAGAACACCCCACACCTCTCAAGCTACAAGATAATTCTAAAGTTTCACGGTAAAAGGTAAGGAGTTATTGAATAAAAGTGGTAGCGTACTTAGTTCGTATCAGTAAGGTTTCGGGTGCTGGTTCCAGTGTTGCAGTTCTATTGTAAGGAACAATGAAGCTAGTTGGTTGTCTGATATTTTGTCTAACGCTTGTCTCGCTGCCTGGTAGTTTTATGGGTTTTATGCTATTCAGAGTTTTAATGCTAGATTATCACATTAAGAAAATTTCCAAAGAAGACATCTTTCCCCAAGAAGTTCTCAACGAAGTAAATTTCTTCCAACACAGTATACAGCCCCTGAAAACAGAAGCAGACTCAAAGTGTCAATTTTTTGCAAGAAAACACAAGCTGGCTACCAGTTTGGCACAACTAGCGCCTTTCCATGCTGTTGTTATTTCTGTTATAAATGTATTTTGAAGTAATTATTTTTTAATATTTTTTTTCAGCTCTCATTTGTAAATAATTCACTATTTAATGTGAACTGTCCCGGATCTGCGTACCAGCAGACCCCGCTGTGCGGGGGGGGGGCGGGAGGGTACGTCAGGGGTAATAGAAATTGAAAGAAAAAATTGAATAAAATTTAGCATTAAGACTTATTAACGTTTCAAAATATACGCTGCTGTGGAAGAGCCCTACAGATTTTGTTACGGGGGGAAGGGCAAAATTTATAGATCCGGCGCGAATGGGAATGCTAACAAAAATCAACTATCAACAAACGCCGACAAGCAACTGTGGATAAAAAAAAAGTGGTGAGTAGGTCAGTTCGAATTAAGTATTAGCAGAATAAGGTCCGCTCGAACCCCAAAACAAACAATTTACATACTCTCGTACACTAAATTGTCGAGAGATTTTCTTTATAGGCATAAAAATGTGCATACTATTTGGAATCAGCGTGGAAGATTTACTGCTAATCAGTATCTTCGGAAGCGAGCTCCGCATGTGTGTTCTCTGAGGGGAGAACGGGGAGAATAGTTCAGTCACGCATGTGACCAAACACGGGAGGGAGCCGCGACACACATTTTGTCACTTTCGCCCCGGCATTAAATGACCGGTCCCGAGTGATCAAACCCACCCAGCTCTCAATCAACAGCCCCACTCCATTATGCGGCGAGGCCGCCCAAGGGGCACTTGTCCGGCGGGGCCCCACAACTTGGTTAAGTCGTGGATTATTTGGCTTCTTCCAACGGGGAACGGTCTCCAGTTCTGGATGGCAATTAGTTGCTTCGAATGGCATTTGAAATGGATCAAAGGACAGAAGCTGCGGAGAGAAGTAGACAACAAAAACGCTTCAATTGACGGTATTTGGCGAGATTTCATTGCCGATATTAAGTCACAGCCCAACCATCACAGTATTAATTGACTTCTTTTTCGAAAGAGAACGAGCTAGTGTGTGCATCACATGACTTCCTTTTACTCCAATTTAATGTCATTTCCCCATTGCTGGCATTTTTAATGTGATTCAATAGTTTACTCTCTAAATATCGCCAACAGTGGCCAAATTGAAACAGATTTAAAAAAAAACTCGCCAAATTTGTCACCAAGTTGGTGCCAAAACTTGGCAACTAAAAGACTGACGATATATCTCCAAGTGTCCGCCAAATTATAACACCACTTGAGTTTACATCGAAATTAACAATGATTTCCTCCCAAAAAGGGACAAAAGACCCCTTTAGAAACACCGAATCGAACCAAAAGGGGAGGTGCACAACTATACCCCACTAGGCGTCTACGTACCAAATTTCAAATTTCTAGGCCTTACCGTTCTTGAGTTATGCGACATACATACGCACATACGCACATACAGACGTCACGAGAAAAATCGTTGTAATTAACTCGGGAATCGTCATTATGGATATTTCGCGTGTCTATACGTTCTCAGGCACTTATCCATGTATGGTCGAGTCAAAAAAAAAAAAAAAAAAAAAAACTCAATATTCATTCGGGGGTGAGTAAAATGGAAATTAAGATCGATTTTCGAGTGAAACTTTTTTTGCGAATACAATGCTTCCTTTTTCGTAAAAGAAAGTAAAACAGAAAAATACAACTCGTCACAGAAGAAACATACAAAAAAAATTCCCAGAGAAAGCTATTGAATCACAGCAATAAACATGTACTATTAGATATGTTAATGGAGTGATAAATAAATAAACGATAATGACATATTATCCTCTCAACAATGAAATCCGACAAAATTTATCTTACCCTATATGGAAGGTGTTGGTGATGAAAGTTTTTGACTCTATTTCATAAGTCGCCAAGTCAAAATTTGGGAAATTATGGTCGACAGGCCAACACGTAAGCAACAGGCAAACATACAGGAAGATATATGTAGGTATATTTTAGCATAACTCAAATGAAATACCATATTGGTATTTGGTTACATAACTTGGTTACATGCAAACAACTGTGCTTTAAGGAAGAGCAAATGTAGTGTAATGACGTCAATCCGAGAAAAGTGGCAAAGCTGGTGGTGGCTATTATACCCAAGCAGATTTTTTTTCTTTTGAAAAGGCAGAAAGAAGGCTCCTCTGAGAGATTGGCATCAAGTCAATAAAAAATAGAATTGAAGCTACAAAAACTGATAAAGAAGCATACGAAAAAAAGCTGAGAAATGTAAAAAGCAGCAAATGGGAAGAAACTGAGAAATTAGGAAAGAAAGAAAACCATTAAGAGAGTGCAGGAAAACTAAGCAGGTATTGTGTGTTCTATTATTATTATTATTATTATTATTATTATTAAAATCTCTGTGGAATGATCTCGTGTAAGGTTCATCCATATTTCCTAACAAATTCTTTCTCTATGCAACATTCAATTCCACTTTTTAACATAATCTATGAAAACAGAACAAAAATTACATGTTAAAGCCAATATAGCCATTCACTAAGAAATATGTGTAAGTATGTATTTATACAGAAATTGAAGGACCATCTTCTTCAATAAATTAAATACTTTTTCGCATATCGTAATACTAAAAACACATTAGTTCTCTGCTTCAATTCTAAATTTTCTACGGCTTCAAAAATTATGCTTGAAAGTAATGTTGAAGTTTTTATAAGATAAAATTATTTTTTAATTTGAGCGCAATTTACAATGAGTTAGACCCCCTACCTTAAACAATTTAGCTTTGGACTCGGTTCTATTTTTGTTTTTAATTTAATATGATTTTATCCCGCTATTGCTCAAATTGCTTTCCTTTTCAAGAATAGAAGTCCTTCTTCACCTGTAGAACATGTTATATATTTTTGGTCTGTTCTGGGTGTAATTGGAAATTTACTTCTTTGAGAATACTAGCCATAAAGTGTTTACATTATAAAGTGTTGAGTTCTGTTAAATTTTAATTGCATCTATGCAATAACTTTCACTCCTTTGAAATTTGAATGTTTGTATGTTGCATAAAATGGAAATAAGCGTTAGAAAAGGAAAAAAAAAAAACACGAACTTGCTGATCTTCGACGGAGGATAGATATTCTCTTTGTCTATCTTTCCTAGGGATAGTGTCGTTCATGAACGGACGGAGCGAAATAATCGAATCCCTAAAATGAACGGTACAATACGATCTTCAAAAAAAAAAAAAAAGAACGGTGAATGGTTTTGAGTTACGAACATTGTACTGATACTTATGTTTTATAAATCTGAACCTAAATAAACTATTTTTGATTTTTTATTGGCGTATTTTCTTACTTTCAGGTAATTTTAGTTGCTTTTCATTAAATAATACTAGGTGCTCTTCCTCCTGCTCGCTTCGCTTGCCAACTCCCGCTAGTCACCTGCTGTGGGTCAATGCCGAATATGAGGGGTAATAATTAATAATTTTAATGTTTTTAACCCTGGATGTCTGACTCTTTAAGGTTTAGAGGTGAGACAGGGCGAAACAGCTTCCCCTGGATGTCCTGTAAAAAACAGTACCAGCATTTCCCTGGTAGACAACAGTCCGGAGGAGATAAGGCTACAGACACACAAACATACGTGTACAGATTTTAATAGAGGAGATTCCTAATCCAACGAAACATTTTTAACGTAGAGAGAGAGATCTCCTGCAACTTTTTTTTTTTAAATGAACGATGGCATTCAAATGAACTTGTTCAATGTACGGGTAAAAACAACGAAATATCCTTTGATGAACGGATCGTTAAAAAGAACGGCATTGAGTTGCCATACCTAATGTTTTTAAAACGAATTTTATAATTACTTCTTCATACATAATTTCAAACAAAAAGTCTTTCTGGCAAAACTAACAAAGTTCTGACAATTCTGCACCTCAGAGTCAAAGTGACGTAAGTTCAAAATTTTCAGTTTTTTGCTTATTAGCGCATTGTATGTATAAGCCTATTTTGCATCGAACCATGTGAACATAATTCTTAAAAAAAATAAGTAAATAAATAAAAAAAATAATAAAAAAAATTTAAAAAATCCTTTTCAAATTTTTTTACAATGGTTAAAAGAGCGCGCGTCCCATCTTTTGCATGGACCCCCCCAGAAAAAGGTTCCCCCACCCCCCTCTACTGTAAAGTTATCATAATGTGACTTACGTCGTTCCGGCTCTGAGGTACATAATTTATCAGCAATAAAAAACAAAAACTAATAATTCTTGCAAAACTTTCTTAATTTTCCTGTTGCATAAAGTTAATTTCTTCCTTAAAATATCGCGTATGGTATAACGGGCAAACTCGAAGTGCGCACCAAGCAACCCCAAAACAGGTTTGGCAAAACAGAAAAGTTATCGCCAAGCATGAACTGCGCTCTTTCCTCCCCCCGAATTTAGAACGATCTCAATTTCGCCGGGGTTGACATTCCTGCAGCTTTATCAGTAAAAGTTTTGTTGGCAAAAAGAAATGAAACATAAGTGGATTTTATTTTGACCGTTGCAATATGGTGCGGTTTTACGGTGCAATACATGCACACTGGATGTCGTCTTATTTTTGAAAAAAAAAAAAAAAGAAAAGCAAAAATAAAAATAATTATCGCTTCTGCAAAAGCTAATTAATTTTTATCGTTATTATCATTATTTTAATTTTTTTTTCCAGTTTCTTCCTTTTCTTGAATTTGTTTATAAAACTTCACATTTTTGGAAAAATTTAGGAACTTGAAAATATTACAGAATCGAAGCTTTGTCACAGTTCCGATAGTTTAAAAAAACTCGGCAGTATGATTTTTTTTAGAAATTGCTTGTAGCTCCAAAATCATTGTTGATAAAACCGTCGCAAAGTTTAACGGAGAAACGCTAAACGATCAACTTTTGACAGAGCTAGTCACGATTTATGGACCTGCTAATAGATCGATATCAAGTGACTGGACAATTAACTATTTTTCAATCTTAAGATATTTTCAACATTTGGTGTTCTTAACGCACTATAGTTATTTTTACAGGCTAGCCTATTAGTTTTGATTAAAATTTAATAAACCGATTTGCTTGTATACTGAACTCATTCTTTATTTTTCATGAGGGAAAAACAACTTTCATTACTTTAACTGTAGCTATTCATTTCACCGCTATTAATATGATGTACAGTATAAAACTTAACAATTTTTCCCTGACGTATTTTCTTTAACTAATAACAAATTGTATTTCAAGATCATATTATGTGGCCTGGGAGCATAAATGACACATCTAAAAAATTTGAAAAAATGCACTAATTATTGATTTAAAATCTAAATTTAATGCTCTTTCTTTCCACAAAATTCGGAACATGTGTAGTGACGTATGAACAGTATAATCATCAGTGACACAGTATTAAAATTTCTTAGTTTAGAAGACGATTGTTCATACTTTAAATATACACTATTAATTTAGCCAACCAGGAAATATAACATATTAAATGTTTTGCGCGTATTGCAGTGTTTGAGAACAAATCAGTTATAAGTAGCATTACGTAAAACCTTGGTTTTCTACTATGCCGTGTAGAGTAAACTAAATTACTACACACTAAAAAAAATAGAGTAACCTAAATTTTAAACCTTAGTACCAGAAACAATTGTATATGGACCAGTTGATACACCTAATTCTCCCAATAGTTGTACATAAAATTCCTTAAAAGATCTTAACAGTAGGGGAATGCATTGTGCACTAAAGTTGCTTTCTAGAAATGTTTTTAGAAATAGCTTCAGGAAATTTCACCTGTCTTTACAATTTTAAAAGCACTCCAGCTTAATCCCTAAATAGTACTATTGTATAAAGCTATATAATACCTCCCCCAAGGTGGTATTGATAAGGCTCCCCATCTACAGAAGAAACTCTTTCAGGAGTCTTAAGCAGATTTTTGAATGACACTTTAGGAGATAAGATCAATCTGTAACAACTGAAAATGGGAAGTTATAGGTGACTTTTCTGACGTTTAGAACATTTGAAGGTCAATCACTAAAATATAAATAGCAAACCACGGTCAGATTTTCTTCGTACTTAGATTTTATCGTAGTGCTCTGTGCCTTTTATCCTAATCGCTCTTTAAAGATTTTTTTTTTCATTCGAATGATGAATAACCTCACCCCCACACATTTTTGTGATTTTATAAAAAACTTGAAACTTGCTCAAATAGATACGTACATAAGACTAAACAGCATTCGCAGTGGTTTGGAAGAAAATACAGACAGCAATACTAAACAAAGGCAAGATTTTGTTAAAAAACAAATTTCAGAACTTGAAAACAATACGTTGGACAATTTTGAAAAGCGTTTCTTATAGAATAGCCAAAAAATAATTTTTCATGTAATAAATGTTTTAAGCTCTCAGTAGTTCATTGTATTTTCTATGATTAATACTTATACGTTATACGATGTTTCCAGCTATTTAAAAATTAATTTTCGTAAATACTTACAATAGGAGAGATTTAATAATTAACTAACATAGACTCACAATAACTTTCGAAGTATACATACTCTTATTTTTAGTTATTTTGAAGTTATCGAAGTGTTGGCACGAAATATTTCACTAACTTCGACTAAACGGCTTTAAAAAGTGAACGTTCTTTTCCTTTTATTTTTATTCCTCTTTTGAATTGATTGAATTTAAATTGATAAACAACAATAAAGTCATGAAGCAACGAAAAAAAAAAATAAATAAATAAACGAAAAGACGGAAATACATTGGGGCTGCTTCCTTCAGTCAAAAGTATTAGTTTTAGTCACTGAAGTTTATAGAATAAGACAAAAAAAATAATAACATGGAGCGAGAAAAAACTTTCATTTTCTCAACGCTAAATTTTTAATCATTTTTTTTTAAATGTCCGATTTAGAAAGTAAGGCCGTAGTCTTTATGACGTCACAAATGATGTACTTTGGCGCACCTGTCTACAGCGTTTCCGCGTTATGATAATGAAGAAGCGAATTAAATATTGTGCTCTACGCTTGCTATCAACAATATCGTTGCCAGTACATGTGATAAAGATGCGAATTTAAGTATTGCGCTCTGCTAAAATCATTTTTTCATTGGTCACCTGATTTTTCCTTTGTGTAGATTAAGATGTTTGAATGTCCATTTTTATTTCTCTTAAAGTTGAAAAAACAATCTAAAAGTAAATGAGAAGCGCAGTAATATGCAATTAATTTTTTAATGTACCGTTTTTGTGCATTTATATGCATTAACACTAAAAAGAACAAAAATATGCATTAGTAATTTATCTAGGCTATAACTAGACAATTAAAAGTAAGTATTTTAGTTATGGGTACATTTATGGCCATAATTAATTTTTTGGTCATTCCAACTCAAAATTTTTATTTGGTATTCAAACGACAAACATAAGCTAAATTTGGCAAACGATAAATAAAAAATGCAGCGGTAGAATAACTCTACTTTATTTTTTGTTCAAACGAACCTTTCAACATTCATAAATTGTCAGTTTTCCAATCTTTGTGTTTTGATATTGCTCGAACTATTAAGTCCAGATACTTTAAATTTTATTACATCGTAAATTTCTATTGTTGAATACAGGCCCGGATCTGCGTACCTGAGGTGCGGCAGGACTCAACGGCCCAGGAAATTGGAAAAAAAAATGAAAAACACTAGCACTCAGACTTATTAACGTTACAAATATACACTGCTGGCCTCTGTAGAGGGGCCCTACAAAGTTTTTGCAGGGGGGGGGGCGAACTTTATAGATCCGGACCTAATTGAATATTCTTTTTGTGTATTCCTTGAAAACAATTGTATTCAGCAAGCATGACCATTTTTAGGTTTTAGTATGACCGCAACTCAGCGAGTTAGACCATAACTGGGTTATCATTTTTTTTTTTTCAAATATTATATTTATATAAATCATAATTGATAGTTAGTGAAAATATCACAGCTACAAAAGTGTTAAGACTTAGTTTTATCCCTGAACTAAAACTGCAACATTTGAATCCAAATTTTAAAGAAATAATAATAAGTAAGCCCATGACTAGTCATTTACCCAATATATGTTCATTTATATTTTAAAGTAGCAAAGTTAAACGAGTGTCAAAAATTGACGACCAAAAGCGACGATTCCGCAATTGCATTGGCGACTCTGCCTCTGTCAAAGCCATTGGGTCAAGAAATTCTCGCCAAACAGGGAAGAGGTTACAAGATAATCCTTGCAGAGATAAGCTCCGACGGGGGGAAGCGAATTTTCTGCTTCGCTGATCTTGGTCAGGGGAACAGCTTTCTCCCTCTCTGGTGCGCACTTCAGGTGAGCCCGGTATAACTCTAGAGAAATTCCTGCTGACGATAAATCTTTTGTTAATAGCAGTTGCAAAGAAAATTGGACGCGAAGTGACGTCCCATATCAACCCGCCACTTGGAAATGAATGAATATGAATCGAAAGCTCGGGGAAGCATACGTTCCTCGCCGACCTCTCGCCTGTTATTCACCACGAAAATCAATGTATATCTACCCCAGACCATGATTCTATTTACAGAAGCAGATGCGTTGTCAGTGTCAGAGGATAAGCAATTCCTGGCAGTCCCCCCGTAGTGGGGTGTCCCTTCCACACACTGAATTGGTCATTTGAGCCATCGGAGAAGGAGAAATGAAGAATTGACCCCAACAAATGCACTTGATTTGGGGAATAATGGTCCTCCCCTATGACTCTCCCCTCGAATTCTTTCACTATTCGAGGGACACGAGCGAGAGACTTGAATTCTCAGCAGACACATATTCGGATTCTTTTGGGTTATTTTGATGTAAAATGCTCTCGGAAGCGACTTCAGACTACACACCAAAGAGTTAAAACACACTCCTATCTTGTAGCAGTTTTTATTATAAGAGTAATTTTAACAAGTATTTCACATCTTTTCTCCAATCAAAGCTAGAAAATCTCAAATGTTTGGTGTCCCCCCCCCCACCTGTTTTTCAGTTTCAATCATACCGTTTGATTAAAGAGAGGGTGGGGTGGGGGGTAGGGTGGATCAAAAAAAACTTTCTTTCAGCTAGAGTTGATGACACCCACTATTTTTTTTTAAGACTTACTAATAGTATTATGCTGTAAAAGTTTTAGCTTCTTACTCAAATTTTAAGAGGGTGCTCAGTGACCCCTTAATTTAACTCTAGCCGTAGCATAGAAAATGCCACAAATTTAGGAACATTTAATTTCCCCTGCTGTGTTTTTTTTTTTTTTTGGAAATAATTATTTTATTGCAATGTATATGTTTATTACTAGTGTATATTATGGTATGTAGCATTGTTGTTTCAGTTTTATGTATTTTTTAACACCCCTTCCTATACGTATGAAGTTTGGGGGAGGGGGTTGAGCACCCTTTTTCAGTTGAAATAGGAAGCTAAAATTCCTCCAGTAGGTTACTATCTACAAGTCTAAAAAATATTGAGGGTTGTCCTGTTCTCTATGAGAACCTTTTTTTACATGTATTTTTGAACCACCCTGGGGGGGGGGGGGAGATTTGAAATGTTGGCGAAATTCGGAATATACAGTAGAGTCTCGAAAATCCGAGATAATTGGGGCTCGTGCCACCTCGGATTACAGAAAACTCGTATTATCCGAAAAATTCTTTAGACTACATAAGGACATGCACTGTTTTACTTCTTACGCTATGAAAAGAAATATTGTCTCCTCAAAAAATTTATCATTAAAATTTCAAGATAAATTTATATTTTAATTGACCCTCAACGAGTTTTAATTGTTTTTTCCTTCTTGATGCCTGCACGTGCTTATGTTTAAATTTGCAGGCAACCAAAAAACGCCTTTGATCATCCTCGAATAAATTTTGATGAGTTTTGTCGTGACATTTGTGTCTATGTTCGAGCGTGCGTACGTACCTCATATAATATAAAAACGTTAGTCATACAAGGAGAAAATTTCGTAGATACGAATCGTATAGCGCCAATTTTGCACTTCCCTTTTTAATTGCAATCGGATATTATAAAAGAGATGTTTGTTTGTTTGTTCTTTGAGGCAAAACAATGTTTTGATTTCAAGTTAATTTTTGAATCAACCAACTTCTTACTTTCTCCAAGGCATTTCTTAAATCATCTCTAATAGTCAATAAATATTTCTTGGTGCCTGTTATTGACATAAACTTTCAATATCATGCTATTACCTTATTGTATGTTGTTAGAAAAGATCTACAGAGCAAAAATTTTCGATTTGCAGATTTAAGTATTTTTTGTCTGTAAAAAGTATGCACTAAAATTATCAACCAAGCACCTCGAATTAAGCGAAACCTCGGACTTTTGGGACTCGGATTTTCGAGACTCTACTGAACCAAATTTTTTACACAGGAAATACATACTCGAATAAAACTTTATAGCAGAAGCCCAAGCACCTTATCTTATCAAAGACAAGATGTGAATGTCTTAAGATAATTTAATGCACATTATCAAACTGCAATAGCGGATCCGCTACATACGTAGTCCATACTATGTATCTACTACAAATATATCGATAAAGAATTGACTTTAAAAACACTAAATTTGCATTAACATTGTTTATTCCATTTCTTCAACGCATAAATTAAAGCTTTGTAGTATTACACGTGTCTTGTTATTTCTTGCTGGAAACATCCTAGGTTCGAATGATGTTGATGGATCACAGTCATTAGATTCAACTCCACCAATGCTCATTCGAATTGAATAATTCATTGTTTCAGTTGAAATGAAATAAGAGAGAGGGGAGAGGGGGGTCGCAACAGAACCAAGCACTGCGACCAGAGGTCTATTATACTAAATTGTTTTCAGTTAACATGCTGCATCGCAATAGATTTTTTATGCGACTCAATGCTCTTATAAACAGTGCATGCATACAAAGAACGAAAAAAGAGATTATAAAGTGAGGAGATCATTGTACAGTCTAATGATGTGCCCACGTGAGGGATGTTGTTGTTTTTTTTTTCTTTCTAATAAAATATGACATATTTACTTTTTGGAAAAGTATTTTTTGATTAACTACTTACAAAGGGTAAAAATACACTCCAGATTAGAAATTTTACACGTCCCTCAGTTTAAAAATGCTCCGAAACGTTACTGGTGATTTATAAGGAACGTTTCGGGGTTTCACAGGTTTTCACCACTTTCCGACGAAAATTTAGTATCCTTGTCAAAAAATTTCCCGAATTGCTCCAAGTTGCACGAATGCACATTTCTCGCTGTTGGGAAAGTATTTTTAGCTACCAGCTTAAAGATTAACTGAACGTATTTATTAAGTGAGAGAGTGAGAGCGATTACGACCCATCCAGATTGACTAAGCTCCTAATGAAAGCGAATAATTATCTGTATTCCGCAGCTTGGCAAGAATTACAAGCAGGGCTGAATTTCCCAACAGGCAAAGTAGGCAGTTGCCTAGGCCTAGGGTGGCAAAATTTTCAAAGGTGGCAAGTTTTGCTTTAACCACAAATTTTAAAATTAATTTGTTATTCTTGAAAGCAAAATATTAGCATTCTTTCATTTTCCACAGAGAAATTTTCTTCTTGTAATTTAATAACAACTACTTTCACACATTTTATGAAACTCAAATGTTTTCAATCATGATAATAGTTCATCGTAAAACAGTAAGTGAAGACGAAAAGCGGGGGTCTATTTCAGAAAGTGTCGTTGCGTTTGGCCAAAAGTCGCAACAAGATTGAAACTTGACTAAGATTTTTAGTGCTATACTAAAGTTTATGGTTACGGGTTTCTTGAGTCATTGACATTTATTTTCTTTTTTACATTATTAATATTTAAATTTGTTTTCTGTTAATATTAAGTCTCGGAGGCAAATGAAAATGAGTGACGAACAAAAAAAGCCAAATGATTTTAAATAAAGGAAACATGCTATAAACTAAAAACCGAATGTGTATCATTTAATAAATTGCCCAAGAGCAATTCTTGAGCCATTAACGATGTACAAAATTTAGAAAGAAAAACAGAGGTGCATTGAACTAAAATTTTTGGAAGGAGTCAAATTCTAATTTTACCGAAAGTTAAAACACGAACTTATAAGCATATCATACATACGTACATAACATCTAATGAGAATGAACATCAGGCATCATTAAAAAAACAATTTTAAAAATTTAAAAAAATAAAAAATAACCTCTAGGTTGCAATATTATTTCCAAATTTGTCCAATCGTCAAAAAAAAAATTGCCGAACAAGGAATTTTTTGAGATATCTCTGTGACCTCCCACCGGGGCGCCCTTGAAGGTGAAACGTCATCATTTCGTCATAAGCTTGACGTTGAAAGTTCAAATTGCGGGAACACTTTTTTGCGTGTCTTTGAGTCAAGGAAATTTTGCATCTTTTAGGTGAGAAGTAGCGGCAGATTTCAAATCTGCCTATGGGCGGCAAGGAGCTAAATTCGGCCTTGATTGCAAGCGAGATGCTTGGTACCTGCAATTTTGTCTTAGCGTTGGCCCAAGTTGCAATAATTCTTTTGGAGCTCTCTTGACAGTTGGGAGGGTGCAAAGCTATTATTTAAAACCTACTTAAATTTCCTCTGTAGGTAACAGCAGCATGACTGGCTACAGCCGCAGACATTTCTGTATTATTTAGAAAGATTTATGAAAGGTTTCAGGAAGGTTTAGCGAAAAACATTCTTGTTTTTTACTTCCTTTTACTAAAAAGGAAGTATTGTGTGAGCAAAAAAAATTTCACTCAAAAATCGACCTTAATTTCCATTTTGCTCACCCCCGAATGAATGCTGAGTTTTTTTTTCGACTCGACCACACGTGGATAAGTGCCTAAGAACGTATAGACACGTGAAATATCCATTTTGACGATTCGCGAGATAGTTACAACGAGTTTTCTCGTGACGTCTGTATGTACGTATGTATGTGCGTATGTATGTCGCATAACTCAAGAACTGTATGTCCTAGAAAGTTGAAATTTGGTACGAAGAATCCAAGTGGGATTTAGTTGTGCACCTCCCCTTTTGGTTGCATTCGGGTGTTCTAAGCGGGGTCTTTTGTTTTTTTGGGGGGGAAATCATTGTTAATTTCGATGTAAACTCGAGTGGTGTTACAATTTGGCGGACACTTGGCGATATATCGCCAGTCTTTTGGTCACCAAGTTTTGTCGCTAACTTGGTGATAAATTTGTTTTTTTTTTTTTTTTTTTTTTTTTAAATCTGTTCCAATTTGGCCACTGTTGGTGATATTTAGAGAGTCAACTATTGAATCACATTAAAATTACCAATAATGGGAAAGTGACATTAATCGAAGTAAAAGAAAGTCATGTGAGGCACACATCAGCTCGTTGTAAGATATGTTACTGGCACAAATGAGGCACATCAGCAGCCCATTATTCTCCAGGAACGTTTGTGAATCGTTTTTATAGAGCAGACTCCCCGGACAATGACAAAGCCCTGGTTTCTGTTACAATCAACACTAAGCTGATTTATACTGCCATGCAAAAATAAAGTGCAGTATCTGCAGATATGAGTTTTCGAGACAATTGAAGAAACGCGTTTTGGATTGCAAAGTATCAGAAGGAAAATGCTGGAATTTCACGTTTTTTTCTTGCATTATTTTCAGCGGAAACCAAAAAAAGCAAGCTTGTACAATGAGGTTAAAGCACAATGGGTGACAAAAATGGAAAAAAAGAAAAATAAAAATTTGCAGATACTGCCATTAAAATTCCCACGGCAGTTTAGCTCTCTTATTTTGTCTCTTTTTGAAGCAAAGTTGCAGAACACTTACCTCAGATTACGATCATGAAAACATCTACCACAAAATCATTCAAAGAAAATTTCGTTAACAGTTTAAAACATTTAGGTAAATATTTCTGCAAGCTGTAGGATTGAGAAAATGGAATAATCTAATATGTATGATTACTCTATATACAATGTTGTATAGTTGAAAAAAAAAAAAAAACATTTTTGAGGGAATGCACCCTCTTATGTACTAGATTTCATGGTTGGCGGATTTTTAAAAGAAAAGGAAAGGTCAACTTAGATTATTTATGCCAGCTTTGATTTGAAAAGCAGGTTCATGGTTTTCAAAGATGGTTTAAAGCCAATTTACGCGAAAATTGTCTCATGTTTACAATACCAAACCCAATGTTACTGAGAACAGCGTTCTTACCGACCCCCCCTTAAAAAAACTACAGCACTGACAACGTCAGTAGTTCTGAACTCTCACCAGTGAAACACTTGGAACAAAACCGCACTTGTAATACATTGCGCGTAAAGGAAAACATAAATGATTCGATGATTCAGTTACATGCTTCAAAGTAATTTTCAAATGGTTGTTAACAAAATTTCAAACTTTTGAACTACGCGCTGCTGAACGGCACAATGCTATTTAACATGTTCAAAGAAAACTAGATTTCCTACTTTCCTAATTAAACTGCCGTTCTAGCAAACAACCAGACAACTCATTTGCAAGAAAGAAATAATCGCTTAAATCTCGAGAAACTCCCCCTCCAATCCCTGGCGAAAATCCGACAGTGTGGAGAATCGGCAACGAACAGCACCAGCGGAGGGATATATCTAAAAAAGCACGCTTTCCAACACAGCTAATGAAGCGGTCCAAATTAAAAGCGGAACAAAATAGTGCCGGGATGAGAGAAAACTAATCGCTTTAATCCAATGTTTCTCGACCGCAGCACAGCTCGGAGCTTACGCTTGGACTAACACGGATTAATAGACAATCATATAGTGCTCGGAAAATTAGTGGGGCGTTCAGTTTTTTTGCAGCTCCCAGGGAAAAATTAATTAGTCTAATTGACCAAAAGGGGACTCTGATCCACCTTTCGCTTTAATTAGGGGTGAATCACTATCGGAGATGGTCATTTATTTATGTACTTTTTTTCTAGGTCGACACGGTGCGTAATATTCTATTAAGTTACTCGCCGTTGATGAATTATTTTAGATAAGTGGTGGCATTAAGCTTTCACGAATGAGGGGACAAAATCGAATTGTTTGGAACAACTACGTACCTCTGATTGGAATGAAACTAGTTAACGATTCCTTTTAATTACAGCTGAAAATTAGGAGGTTTGCATTGATTTTACGTGTAATGCGCTCAGGATTTTTGTTACCGTCTGAAAAAGGAATTGGTTGTGGCAAGATTTGATGTTCCGAAGGAATAACAAAATACGTGAAGTGTAAGCTAAATTAGAAAATTTACAAGCTTACTATTCTAAAATGTTTGTTACATAAAAAAGATATTCATTCTCAAACTTATACAAATAATATTTAATTTCTACCATTAGCCACGGTAAAGTATTAATAATTTCTCTCGTAAAATGAGTAACGACAAAACTTAGCTCCTAGGTAAAGGGTAGTATCAGCAAATTTTTCATTTTTAATTTTTTTTTATTTTTCCCATCTATTGTACGTTAGCTCTGTTGTACAAGCTTGCTCTTTTGTTTTCCGCTGGAAAAATTGAAAAAAATGTCTAATTCCAATGTTTCCCTTTTTGGTGCATTGAATCTAAAACGCGTTTCTTGAAATATCTCGAAAACTCATTCCTGAAGATATTGCCGTAAACTTGCCCATGGCCAAATAATAACACAAATTAGCTGCTAACACGTTGCATTAAAGAATTTTGTGTTAGCGAAAAAAAAATCAAGAAAAGAGTTTAATACTGTAATATCAGATCTTGCAGTTCTTATCGTTACAAAAATTAAAAACATGTGCGAGGACAAGAGCTAACTAAAGAAAAGGATGAAACAATAACGGCCGTATTCACAACCCGATCAAGTGTTTAATTGGAGTTCAATTTGACTGGTGAGTATGGCAGCAAAGAGTACTTGTTAGCTAGGTACTATGAAGAAGCTCAGCCTTCAAAGCAACAAACAATTACTATTTTGGACAACAACATTTTGCTCGTATGCTTCTATGTTCACTTGCATTATTAGAGTATAACATTTAAAGTCGCCGGAATTTGAATTAATTTTCCTTAATATTAAATGTCATAGAGTTGGATCGTAGAGACGCATTACCCGAATTTGGTGGCGCAGCAAGGGTAGTGGCCAATTCCTGGATCCCTTGGTTTTAGCATTATTAACAATCCTAATACAGCTGTTTATATACATGCAATTTTTTTTATGACCTTCCCTTCCCCCCGAAGGTCATTCTGGCTACGCTAGTAACTAAACTGCTTTCTGCAGTTTTCTTAGTAAAAAAGTAGTGAAATTAAAATGTCAGTTTTACTAAAATTGATAAACAAGTTTTAATGATAAATTTTAGCTCCCGAAGTGTTTACTGCCGTGGGCAGGTAAACAGTAGTATCTACAGAAATGAGTTTTCAAGATATTTGCAGAAACGCGTTTTGGATTCAATACCAACAATAGGGAAATGCTGGAATTATACGACTTTTTCCACACTTTTTTTTTCCAGCGGAAGCCAAATAAACAAGCTTGTACAATAAAGCTAACGTACAATAGATAACAAAATTGCAAAAAAAAAAAAAAAAAAAAAAGAAAGAAAAAAAAAAAGAAATAAATTGTAGTTTCAGCCTTTTACTTGCATCGCACACGGCAGTTTACCTATTCAGATGGAAAGTCAAAAAAATTTAGTTTCGTGAAAGGCCTGATATAGTTCTTTAGCTCGAAAACAGGGCATTTTATAAATTTAGTTTCTTAATACAGGCCACTAATGTAGCTTAAAAAAGTGATATAATTTTAAAGAATGAAAATTTATGTATTCGTACAAAAAATGAAAGAAGAAATTAAAATTTTTAAGCAGAACAATTAAGTTTTTGTTTTTAAAATGAGCAGATGGACAAAATTTAAGTTGGCATTGCAAAAGTTTAAGTAATGCAATAATGTGTCAACAAATTCCTCCTTTTATAGGAGATTGATAGCAATTTTCAATTACTAGCACTGAAGCACCGCAAAAAATAAATTAAAAAAAATCACTGATGGCAGAGATGAGTTTGAAACGAAATTCAGGTTCTAAAATGAGGTGACTACAAAACTTAGTATTTAAAGAGACAACGAAGCTATAGCTCAAGTTATGTAAGGTAAAAGTAACAAAATTTAAATCCTGAAAAAAAAAAAAAAAAAAAAAAACTTGAAAAAGATAACATTGAAAGTTTACTTATGTAATTGGTTTTACTCTCGTAACATGCCATGTTAATCTGAGTTAGAGAAACTAACTTCTTTAAAATGATGAGAGAACTTTCGTTTTTCAGAGAAAGGGAAGACAGAACATTATTTTAGAAGGTATAGGAAAATTTACTCATGCAAAAAAGTAGTAACAGCATTCACATTTTAAGGTAACATATCGGAAATTTACTTTTTAGAGGGCTATGCGACACATTACATTTTCAGAAACATTACCTGAAAACAACTTGTACTGTCGCAGAAATCCAAAACGATTCTTTCAGCATATAATATATGATTTCTCTTCTAACAACCTGTGAAGATAAAAGCTTCCAAACAATCGTGAAACTGAGTAGCATCTCAACAATGAAATCAAATTCAATTATATCTTCCTTTATTGAGGGAGGGTGAAGAATTTGAGCGGGATCTCTCGCAGCCAGGGGAGAGGCGAACGGAATTAAGAACGATAAGCTTCTAAAAGGAATCGATCTAAGTTGTTAGAGTGTTTTAAGAACTAAAAATACTCCGGGCACTGAAGATGGTACTAGACTCGGGCATCATTCCATTGGCAAACTCAGAACAAACAAGAGACCATTCTAGAATGTTTGAAGTGGCTGAAATTCTGGAGTGATCTTTACTTCCAGAAACACTTTTATTTTTCTTCCAATGTTGCCATTGTTTGTCTAAGCTCAAATTGAAACGACATTTGTTGTAGGAAGTTAGAAAGAAATTAGGATACTTATAAGAGCTTGGGCTTCAAAAGGCAAAAATATATTTCGAAAATTTTACGATACAAATGAAGCTGTATAAAAGCAAGGAACAGTTTATATTGGGGAATCGTTAGGGATTATTATTATGTGAAAAAACTGTTGAAGTTTATGTGTATTTTAAAAGTTGTTTTTGAAAATATAAAAATACAGCTGTTATTTATAAATGGTAAGAGTTAGAGAAACTTTTCTATTCAGCTTTTCAGTTAAAAACAACTTTTCAAAATTAAGAAAGAAACACAGTTCTCCGAAATCTTTGCTGTAAAAATTCATACCAATTTGTTTTGCTTTAATCATTGTTAGAAGAAATTCAATTCCAAAGGAATGTAGATAATATTTCTAAGTGGGCAATTAAGTGAGGTATGGCAGTTAATGTTGGGAATTGTCAAGTGCTTCATTTAGGTCATGGAAATAAGCATACAAGTCATTTACAAGGATCCGTCATTATTAGTGAAGCAGAAAAGGGTGTTGATCTGAGTGTCTTAATAAATTAGGACGTTTAGTCAGCAATGCAACATAGCAAGCTACTAAGCCAATAGAAAGCTTGGGTTTATCAAAAGATCTATTTTGAATAATTCCATTCTTCTGCAATTATTCTGTTTGGTAAGTCTTCATTTGTAGTTCACTACTCAGTTTTGGTCTCCTTATCTCAAGAAAGATATTTCTTCATGAGAATGGTTTCAAAGGAAGCCTACTTGGTTAGTACATGGACTTTCAGATTTAGATCATGATATGAGACTTAAAAGGCTTGGTATGTATAATTTACAAAGGAGAGTGAGGGTGGACATGACCCATTTCAAATGTATCAAAATGAAAGAAAGATATTGATGGATTAAAATTTTGTACAGAAGGTGGAATAAGAGGTCATTGTTTTAAGCCATTTAGATCTTTGGCTAATCTGGAAATTAGGAAAATTTACTACGTAAGGTAGCAGGCATTTGAATGTCTTACCGGAAAAACTGTAACGAGGGGGAGGGGGAGCAAGCTGATAGATAGCTTTTAAAAGGCAATTGAGGTTCCCAAGGGACTGATAAATCGACTAGGACAAACCTGTTAGGACCCTAAGTCTGTTGCTGGTCGTCACTTCTGTATTGTATTTTGCACATGTATTGTTATTTGTCAGATTGTATTGATTCAATAGAGCTGCAGAGTGTTATTGCAATGAAGTGTTTCCTACATCCAACTCTTCAAATAAATAAGTTAAATGTAGAAAAGTCATACTTCTAAAAAGGAATCATTAAAAGCAAATTATTAAAGGAATAATGGATGCTTCATTTTATGTTTAGCACTTAACACAACCAATGTACTGTTTAAAACTTCTTTTCCTGCTTAAAACTTATAAAAAAAATTTTTAACACTTCCACGCGAAAGAAAAATGAAATAATTTGAGTAAGAAACAACATTTAAGTGACTGATAAACTGTAGAGAAGAAATATACGTTTTTCATTTATTTACCTTTATGGCCAATACTGCTTTTGTGATACTCTTTTCAGGTAACGTCAAACTCTAGCATATTTTTCTCTTTCTAAGAATTTTAAATGATTCTAGTTACGAAATAATATTGCTCAGTACAGCCTTTTTGTGAAAATATTAATACACAGTGTAAGGCAGTTTTAGTTTGGAGGGGGGGGGGGGCGAAGCATTTTCAATTAATCAGTCATCGCGCATGTTTTAAAAGCAAGCAAAGTACCAAATAGATATTAATTGAAGTGGTTGTAAAAGTATTAGAACATAACTTTTATTCGAGCTCCATTGCCATTAAAATGAGCATCAACTTCACTATTTTAATTGAAGTGCCCAAATGTTGTACAACATAAAATAAGTTCAGCACACTGAGTTTAATCTAAATACTAGGTTTGGTTACATTTCTTACTACATGTGCAAAAAAAATTCCCAAAGGGAACATGAATCATAATTAGTGACGTGAAGCGTATTGGCGAGCGAGAAAATTACACATCCGGAAACATTTTTACAAACGAGAAACAGAGAATTTAGATATACTTTTTTTGAAGATTGAACAGAAAAAGTCAAAATGCGGAATAATACAACCAACAAATCAATAAATAGTGAATATTTAATTGCTAAAATTATACCTTATAATTTCTATAAGAAATAAAAACTAATTTAAACGGAATTTAATAATATTTCACTGCTACAGATATTTAGAATTTCAAAAACGTAACAAAATTTGATGATATAAAAGATAATTTCAAGATCCGCCAGAAAAGTAACGGATCCGAAAACGAAAACAGATCTTTGTCCGCCCTCGTTTTTCCGCGGATACGGAAACGGATATCCGTGACATCAGCACTCATTATATCTAACACCAAGCTTTAATATTTTAAGGAGCATGGCACATATGCGCTCTTTTAATTCAAAATTGTTTTACAAACCATTAGTGCAAATAATTTATAATTTACATTTTTACAAGTTATTGAGGCATCAGAATCATAATATTTACAAAAAATGTAATTATTGTTCGAAAAATACGCAGTGATTATGATTTGAAAATATCAAAAATGAAATACATAGTGATTATGAATCAGCATTCATATTTTCATGCTTTTACTTTTATTCAAGATTAATTTTCAATTGAAAATTAAATGTAGGTAATGTAATTAGTTAATAATAAATTTTGAAGTTAGAGAGCGCACATGTCCCACATGTTCCTTAAAGGATTAAAGTTCAGTGCTTGATACAATGAGTACTGAATGGGGCGGATATCTGTATTCGCATCCACGGATATTTGAGGTGGGAAAATATCTGTTTTCGTTTATTGTATCCCTTACATTTTTGGCTGATGTTGAAAGGGTCTTTTATTTTATCAATTTGTTTTAAAAATTCTAAATGAACGTTTTAAATAATAAATTAATGATACTTCGAAAAATAATTGTAGTTTTGATTATTTTATGAACCATATGGGTACATATGTCTACCCATTTACACGTAATACACTGAACCAATTTCCACAAATTTGATATAGGTTAGCGGCACTAGTAACAGACACGCTTAAAAAATTGCTCTCATGTTAACTCAATTTTCTGAGCTTTTTAATGTATTTAGACTTTTAAAACTATTTTTCTCTCATCCATTTGCATCTTTTCTAACGTTTGGCTGCTTCTAGATCCTCTGAATTGTTAATTATACTTTTATTTGCTAAATTTCGAAAGAAGGTCCGACCCTCAGTAACAGACACTGACAATTCTGATGGCACCCAGTAGCAGATAGGATGAGGAAAGGACGAGTAATGAACATGTTTCCCATTCTCTCTCCAAAATGTGCAAAAGTTCCTTTATTTTTAGATTAAAACCTTATTAAATTCAAATGAACATGAAATACCGGCAGACCTCTTGGTAACTGTTCATAATCTTCCGCCACTGCCTTGTAAATACCAACTAGCTCATAAAATTCAATGATAACACAAGATGGTTGCACCGTATTCGTGGATCGCAGCAACATCAGTTTTACCAGATTTAAAATTTTCATTATTTAAATCCAATCTTACGACTGTCTGTTACTGGACAATTATCTGTTTACTGGTGCCGTTACCATACATGTTATTTACGTCGCCGTTTAATAGTTATAGGACAAAAAATTTTAATGCACTGTTACAAATCATATGATTCATTAATGGTGAAAGTATGAGGAATATTGAAGCAGTGAAAGAAAACATCAAGATGATTTCAAAGGAAACAGACAGATATTACTTAACATAATATGTAAAATACAGGTTTTTATGCGTCTTCTCCGAGATTAATTTCATTGTTTTACTTTCGTCTTCGGTTAGTCTGCCGAGAAAACATTATTTCAAAAGTGAACTCAGTAACCCTATTTAGTTGAACAATTTTTCATGTCACTTTTGGTTAAACGAAATCTAATCTGTAAAGTTCAAGGAAGTAGTAAAAGTTGTCTTTTTAATTTTAAAGCACAGTCGTCACTCAAGCTTAAAATCCTAACGGAGAGATGTCCTTAAGATAACTTGTCCAGAAGCGGAGAGAGCTATTTTGCGCTTCAACAGTTTTCTGGGTTAAACGATTGTCTGGATCAAGTATGGAATTCCCTTTTTGACTTCCCTGGTGTTTGGATATTCTAATTAAAATATTATTTTTACCTTTCTATATTTGCCATTGATTTTACGTTTATCTGCGTAATGTATGAACAGTGTTGCAGAGAAGTCCCCCCCCCCACACCCAATAGCATAAACGCAAATTCTAATACAGTAGTTTATGCATATGAAAGGGCTGTTTTGATTAAAAAAAAAAAACCCTTTAGAAGGTATTTTTAACCAAAAAAAAAAAAAAAAACCCAGAAGGTATTTATGACTGCGCTAGTGTGTTTAAAGATTTTAAGGTATAATAAGAATGTTTAACGTAACGAGTAGTTCGAAAGTAATCGAAATGTCGTTGATTAAAGAATTTGAAGTAGTGAGTAATTTTCATAAGCGCAAAACAAAACTGGATCAAAGGCTCTCTCTAAAAAAATTTTCAAACTTTTGGGGCTCAAATAAAAAAACTATTTCACTCCACTGAGAAAGTGCAGTAAAACTTAAAATATCCGAAACAATTGGGATCGGATCCCATTCAAATAATCAAATACTCGGAAAATTGGATTTTCTCTCGAAAAGTGGGTCTGTTTTATTTAATTACTGTGAGTATTTTTAAACTGGGAGAAAAAAACAATATTTATACAAATATAGCATTCAATTAATTAAATTAGATCAGCAGTTTTACATTTTAAGCATACTTGCTAGTGCTGCACATTAGAAGTCCATAACTGCCCTGTGAGACGGGGACTTATCATAGCGATAATGTGCTAGCTGAGCCTATACTAGCTTTGTTGAAGTAAAGACAATAGCGAGGGCAGACAGAATCATTAGTTAGCTAATCGTAGTACATTTACGCCTTATTTCTTTTTTTCTGAAATTCTGAAAGCGATTCGGATAGTCAGAAATTCGGATATTCGGAGTTCGGATAACTGGAGTTCTATTGCGATTCTTTATGAATTGACATCAAATAAGCAAAACTGTGAGAGTGCTGGTCCCTTTTACCTGGTTCATGTATTATTATTATTATTATTAATTTAATCAAAATTGGCTTATAGAATTAAATTATATGTTGTAATATACTGGTTAGGCAGGTGATAAAAGGGGGGAAAAAGAACAAATAAAATTTTCTTATTGATAAAAATTAAGGGGTAACGTAAATATTAGAAATAAAATGAAATATTTCATATCAAGAACCAGTCACAAACAATAAAATCATTCCGTTATGCTTTCACTTCAATTCATATTCAGCAATTCAGCTAATCAATATCAAGCTTGTGTCAATGTTGTCTTTGAGACATAGCAATTTTTCTTATTAGTAACCATTTTTTTTCATACTGCTGAAAAAAATATAAATAAATAAATAAAAATAAAAGTATGTTCAAAAGTTTTTTAATTTTACCTCAATTTGTAGCACTAATAATAATAAGCAAAATAATTTTTACTCTTAATTGCATTTTAAATAAAATGCATTAATTTCATCCATTGGGGCTATCGTTAAAAGTTTTTAAATTCTTCATAACAAGATCCTTACAAACAAATAAATGAATTTAATAAACTTTTCAGGAAGAACGACCTTTTTATAGTTCAGTTTCTATTTACATATTCCTTAAATTTCCCTCTTGGCAGTACGGTCAAGTTTTTTGAACTGCGCAAAAATGAACTTAAAATGTCTTTAATAAAAAACGAAGTTTCGTCCAGATTTGATCGAACTTGCTTTTTAGTACACCAACATCAACTTTAAAACATCTGCTCAATATTCTCTTAGTTATCAAAAAGTGTAAGTTATGTCAACCATAACTTTTCAACATTTAAAGTTGATTTCTAAAAACATAATATGCCTCTCTCATCTGATGAAATAGATACGTAAAAAATAAGTAAACAAACAAATAATGCAGTAGTACTTCTAAAGCACTGCATCTAATACATTGTTTATCGTAAAAAATCCTTTAATCATTAGAAAAAACGTAAAAATCAATCAAAACATCAAAATAAATACATTCAATTTTTTTTATAAATCATATTTTGTTGGCTTTATTTTTCTTTCCGTTGCCAAAAACTAGAGGGACAAAAAGGGAAAAAAGAGTACACTTCAGGAAAAGAAATAAACAGTAAAATGTCCTCTGAAATAACTAATTTTCATCAGAATCGTCTGCACAGCTCTTTCTGTCTGACAAAAATAATGCACTTCGAATTTCCTTTTAGTTCCCGTTGCCAAAGAAAAAACATACAAATTAAAACACTAGAATGGAAGAATCATCTCAACAATCATTATATCACAGTAAAACCCAGAGCTGCGGAGTCGGAGTTTGACTTACTTTGGCGTACAGGAGTAGGAGTTGGAGCATAATTACCTACAAGAAAGATTCATCAGTGGTTACCTTAAATGAGCGACGACGCACAGTGGTTCAAAACGACAAAAAAGCGGAAAAAATTCAATAACTTTAAATATTCTCAAAAAATGCTTTGGAAAATTGCTAAAATTGTTGCATGGTAATATTTATCTTCATCCTTTCTGATCGTATTCACTGCGAAACCCCGATTTTCGTCCCTCGAATCTACGTTTTCCCTACATTTTACGTTTTTTATCATCAGGTTCCAGTTTTTCCGTACCCTAATAATATTTAATTTAACCCGGATGGAAAGTTTGTTATTTATGAATTTCCCGCATTTTACGTTTTCCCTTGGCAGTTAAAAAAAAAGAGAAAAAATGTTTTAAAATTAAGAAAAGTGTTTCCCTCTGTGCATTTTTAAACATAATCCACTCTGTTGAAAGTTAATCCATAAAACAGAAACGCTTCTGTTCCATCCGTAGCTGACCTTATGGACTTTTCGGCCGCCAATGAAGATGAACAAGAAGAAGAGCAAACACAACCCGTCTCTGCTTTCAATACTGCATTTAAGAGCTTAATAATAGTGAAAGACTATTTTCTTTATCATAAAGACCAGGAAAAAACTTTGCAAAGTGTTCCAATCCTAGAAGATGCTGTATTTACTTTGGATTCAATAACTCATTATTACTGACTATTTTCAACCTAAACGCCCGAATTCGTTACTTAATGTGTTAGAATGAGCTAAATTGATGTGTAGAATAATGTTCTTTTCGTAAAATATCGCATTTTTACATTTTATAAGCTCATCGTAGCAACCTTTATTACTATTTTTGTTTCCATATTTGATTTTTGCTTTTTATACATTTCTCGTATTTTACGTTCTTCCATATTTTATGTTTTTGAATTTGAATTGACGTTTTCCCATATTTTATGTATTTTATGTTTGATTCAGGCCTCTGAGAAACGTGAAATCAGGGTTTCTCTGTAGTTCAAATTCATTTCTGTTTTTAGTGAAAAATATAAATTAAATCAGTCGTATGCCACACGCAAGGTTTATTTGTTGCAATTGATACCGTCGAACAATATTTTCTGGCAATGTTGACAAACTGAGCTTTATACTAGAATGATTTCGAAAAGGAAACCAAAAATTTCAAACGTTTAATGATTTTCTAATTTCATTGTTTTATGAACAAAATGGTTATTTAAATTTTTATATAGAATTCTGTATGAGTTTCAAAATTTTTTTTCTCATATGTATATTCTTTAAAGCCAAACGGGTCCGAAAATGGTTATTTTCAGGTTACTACTGCATTGCATGTTGAAAAATGCTCCGCATTAAGTAATAACAACGTAAATCTGTTTTTAAAAATCCTCTATATTTATTGATGAATGTTTCAAAAGCCCCAACTTTCGGAAACAGTAAACAAACGTTTTTACGGTCTCCTGAAAAGTAGTGAAACTGTGACCATACGTTGGTCTGGAGCATAACAAATTTGATGACCAATTTCTTTGATAAAAAAAGCAATTAACTCCCGTCATACCGTTACGAGTTATTTTTTAACTTACTATATTGGTATTCGTAAATAGCGAAGCTCAAACAAAAACATCTGCCACGGCTGCAGTCGCAGGTGGTCGCAGCTAAAATGTTGTTGTTCATTTACAGGAAGGATTAAAATATTGATATATGTAAATTTTAGCCCACCGAAAGCCGCCGATAAAAGTATATTCCACAATACTTTTCATTATATTTTTAAGAAAATAATGTTTTTTTTTATTTCAGGTAGTTTTCAATTTTGATGAATTTTTAATTTTTAATTACGATGTAATATGCATCCTATAAATGTGAAAAACTAATCAGAAATGACTTTTATTAAATTTTAGTCCTCCTTACTGAACGAATGAATTAAAACTGAAGTATAAACAAAAAAAGTAAAAAAAAGAAAAAACAAAAACATAATTGTTCAACAATCTGGGCTTATTTTTGTAAAAACGAATTTTTTTTTCAAAAAACTCTTATGGAGTAAGTTACTACAACTCAAGGGCTAAGTAATTACGGCATGAAATATTTTTTATCTTAAAACTTAAAAATGGCTATTTTTTGCGCCCTTGAACCACTGTGCGACGTACTGTGTTTAGCGCTCTCAGAACTCACCAACATGAGTACCAATCTCAAATTAGATTTCGAATTCTTTGACATTTATTTTTCACTAATGCTACTGTACAGAAGAGTTCATTCTGGATTTAGTAAAATTCCTTTTTATAGTTAAAATAATTATGCAAATATAAAATCGTTTTAGTAATATTACACTGTAATGAAGAATAAAAAAGAAATAAAAATCTTGGAACTTTAATAATCTATAATGGATATAATTTACAACATAAAGAGAGGTAAGAAATTTTGTTTTCTTTTTCATGCCATCAATGGCTCGTTCTTTCACGCAAATTGTATTTTTGCAATGAAAGAAATTTTTAAAAGAACTTTAACATTTTATACATTTTTTTACATTTTACATGTAAGAAATTCTGATCACTAAACTTTTTGTCATCATTTCAATAATTTTAAAAGAATGCAGCTACTAACTTCACGAAAATTCGTAAGAATAAAGCTAAAAACTTGTTTTAATTGATTGTGAAAGATGAAACTTATGTCACCAAGGAAAGTAAACAAAAAGAAAATGTTTCACTCACAACTGACATTTTTTAAAATATTGCTTTCTGTTTCGCAAAATATTCATTTGATTACTTTGTGTTGCAGATAGTGACGCATGATTTACATAATTCCCATGTATATTTTCATATTTATGCAGAAAGCATTTCATATTCAATTTTCATTTTGTTTAGAATGCTTTATTGCTATAGCCATCGCATTACCTAAGTACGTGAAAGCTTCTGCGATAGTCGATGGAAAAAGTCAGGTATGTCGTTCTTGTTTAGATATGAGTCTACGATAGTTAAAATTAAAAATTTTCATTTATGTTTACTTCGTTATGATATTGATAATTAAGACATCATTTTTTGAATGTAATAAGACTCCTTAAAAATCATACGGATATGATACAATGCATCGAAAATTTTGGTTACTGTAATCTTGTTATTCCCCATGTTCTTCCTTATATAATTGCTTGAATTATATATTTGAATAAAAAAAGAGCGTTAACTTGGAAAATAAAGTTTTGATTTCTCCTTTGATCAATGTTAATATGTTTGGTGATCTGCTGTTCTCAAAATAATAGCTTTAGTAAGTTAAGAGACGTAAATTAAAGCGATTTTCATTGGGAAATTTCCTCTGAGCCTCTTTCGGTCACGTGACGAAACCAGGACCAGGACGAAATCTATTTCTGGAGGTGGTGGTTGGAGTCAAAGGCCCTAAAACTCTAGCAGCAGGAATCGGAGTTGGGAGTTGGTCGTTTTTCCATCGACTTCGCAACTCTGGTAAAAAAAAAAGTTGCTTTGTGAATTCATTTCATTTTGATTCAGTATATTTTGATTAAGTATATTTTCCTCTGACTAGCGCCCATGTTAAGTCTACGAAACATGGCATTTTGATTTTTACAAATAACTTTTTTTCTATTTTTGAAACCAAAAATTAAGAATATATTCAAAAATCGGCACAATTTGTTCAGTTTTTTGGTGACAAAAAGCAATTTTTCGTGTCGCCATTCATATTAAAAAATTTTGAACTGTTCGAAAAATACGCTTAAAAAATCAAAATCAAAACAATGTTTCCTATACATGTTCTTCATTTTGAGATTTTCCAACAAAGCTTGTTTGAAGCAAGTCCACCTTTAAGTTGTGGGATTATATCTGTCTCACATTTCTCCGTACAGTCCCTCAAGCTAAGGTTTTTTAAACTTCAAAACTGAACGAAAATTTGTTTAAATAAAAAAACTCTTCTATACATGTTCTTAAGAGCTCTTTTCAACAAAGTTTCTTTGAAGCAAATCTGATACAAGTTTGTGATTTATATTTATGTAAAAAAAAAGGAAAATGTGGAGAAATTATCCTGGCTGAGAATTTTCAGAAAAAAAAAATGAAGAGAAAAGTTGATCAAGTTAGACTGACCCTTCTTTAGGGGGGGGGGAGACGAAAGATCCACAGGCGCCCCATTTCAATAATTTACTTTCAATTTTTATATCTTAATATTAATTATTATTATTATTATTTTTCAAATTCATTTATGTTTTTTTTTTAACCGATATTTTTCTTTCCCCAAACGTTCTTTTATGAATTCTTTCTTTCTTTGTTTTACTGAAAAGTAGACAAAAATACATCACTTTCCTTTCTCTTTCATGCTCAATGTGAAAAAATTTCAGAGAATTCCTAGTTTTGTCCTTTTTTAATGTAACATGTGAATCACTTATAAAATTAAACATTTTCATAAAGCTCCGAGAAACTAAGTGACACAACTGAAATATAATCCGCTTATTATCAAATTGTCCTCCCTAAAGACAAAGAATTAAACCAATTAAAAAACAACTGCCAAGAGTTGAAAGAAAAATGCATAATTCATGCGTTATTTATACAGAAACGGGTCAATACTTTAATGGCAGTTTGTAAGGCTAAATCATTTCATATTGTTGAAGGAAAGAGATAAAATGTCTCAAAACGATGCATTTTATTGAGTGAATTTTATAAAATTCAATCATCATATGCATAATGTAATTATTTATATCCTCTTTTTTTTTCCTAAGCTTAGCGCGTAAAATAATGTTTCCTCAAGTCCTACTCTAAACCGGCTTAACTAAATCCGATATTTTTTTTTCCTTCCTTAGATAATGATTTAAAAAAAAATTGAGTTTTTTAGAGATCGATTTGAGAGATCGACTAAGAGTTCTTTTTTTTTTTTTTTTTTGAAAACTTACTTTTACTATTTTTTTCCCTTTTTGTCCCTTTTTATGCCTTTTGGGTTTAAATATTTTTATGCCCCTTTGTAGAACTCTTTGAAGCTCATTTTTTGAACAGTTTTCAGAACACTTACTTGTTCGGTTAGCGCAATTTTTTAACACTGTTGTGACAGAACATCTTTTGAACACTGATGCACGTCCTTTTTTTAGGATGCTTTGTGTCACAATTTTTGTGAGACTTTCTGTACTACCTACGGAAAACTCCTTTGTTTACACTAGCAGTTTTTGCTGTTAATTTTACTGCAACCTACCTCGGCAGCTGACAATTACCAAAAAAAAAAAAAAAAAAACTCTAATTTTAAAAATTCTCTATTATTATAGAGAGGAGTCCAAAACTCATTTTTTCAAATATCTCAATAACTTATTTCTGAAGATACTGCTCTTTATCTTTCCACGGTAGTATAGGTCTTTAAAGATCAATTTTTTTAAGGAAGTCGCTTCAAAATATTTATTTATATTTTATGTGTGAGAAAACAATATGGCAATCTATGTACTCAATTTGCATAATTGCGTTAGAAATAATGCCTTGTGTGATAAATCTCAAAACATAAATGGAGGAAAAGTTCCATTTTGCATTCTTGACACCAAATTCGAATTTTTGAACGAATTTGTCTTACAAAACAATTTTATGAGTAGCAAGCAACACTATTGAAACACTGTTGATCATTCGGCTATCATGGGTACCAGGAAAACAAGAGTAGACCGGGGCACATTTACGTATTGGGCACGTTTACGCAGTGCCCTTTTTTCAAAAGGAGTTATAACTGGAGAGCCAACAGTCATACCAGGTTGATGCTTCTCCCTAGCCAATATTCTCACAAGTTTTTGAGCATCAGTCGAGCTTCGGTTTAGCTTGCGGATAGGAAAATCTGTTTTCTACCAAGATGAGTAAGTTTTGTGTTGAACGCTTTGTAGCTTATTGTGAGTAAATAATGCACAGTTAAGAACAAATAAATATATAAAAATTAGCAGAATTTATCCTTTTTTGAGAATTGTATTTGTATGGACAGAAAAGTTATTAACTTATCTTGCACGTTAAAAATAAATCCAAAATTGCCGACGGGCACGTTTACGCATTTTCATTGGGGCACATTTACGCACGTTCTAACTGTGTCTTACTGCTCTGTCTTACTTCTAAACGGGCCTCGGACGCTTTTTTCGCTCTGTACTATTTCCAATCATTAGTATTTTCAGGTTATTTAGTTTTAAAAATCACCATTCATTTTAAATTAAGTAAAAGATTTGTATCTTACAATCATATAGTCTTCATGATTGTTCACCTTTTACTTTATACACTATTCAACCTGTAATACATTTTCTTTATTTTAAAAATAGTAAGACATTAAGTTCAAAACACTAACAGAACCACGTTAGATGTCAAAATAATGAAAAGGCTTATCGATAATCCAAGTATTTTTTTAGTAGGCCTTCGACATCGTCACATATGTACTACCCCAACTGAGACTATTTGAAAAAGTGGGACCTTTCCTTAGTTCCTTAAAATTTTAGTAGTTCCTTTCCTTAAGAACCAGGAAAGGAAAAAAAAATAAGGATGCTCAGAATCCTAATTGATACTCCGATTAAAGAAGTCCTCAGACAAGAGCAGTTAGAAGCTGCAAAGAAAAAAAATGGGCAGAACAAAACAAAAAGGAGAAATTACTTTAAAATTTGCAATTTTCTATTGAAGCAGAAATAGAAGGCATCAAAAAAAAAAAAAAAAAAAGTATGAAACCAAAACCTGCGAAAGGAAAAAGTTAGTACACTCTGTAAAAAGGAAATTAATGAACGATTCTGTTTACGAAGTCGAAAATTGTGCTTGCGTTATTGTTTGAAAGCACACAACCAGTCGAAAAAAAAAAAAAAAAGAAAAGACAGGATTCCATGTCTTAGATGTCAAAACGCAGTCCAATGACTAGTATGTGAAACGAAATACTTTATTTTTGTTAGTAAAATCTAACAGTGATGAAGAAGATGACTAAATAGTTTTTGTTTTTAATTAGCAATAAGTCCTATGATTTTAGGACAATAAAATGTTCTTTAATTATTTGAGGTTTTTTTAATTTTAAAGAGTTTTAAGAGAAATAAAATATTTAAATTTGGTTAAATATCCATTTCCCTTGGTATCATTTTTAATACGCGAAAACGTGCCCCACTCGATGCGTAAACTTGCCCTGTGTTTCGGGCAAGTTTACGCAACCGACTTGGACTCAAAAATCATTTTTTTTTTACCTTTAAAAACACAAGCTTAGCAACAACTGAATATACAAATTTTGACTTCATTTACTGCTTCATAAAACTACAATGTCTAAAAGTTTACAGGTTCAAACATAAAAGTTAGAAAAATCATTGAAAAAAAAAACCCCCTCGTAAATGTGTCCCGGTCTACATTACAAAATACCATTTTAGGGGGGGGGACTGTGTTATGCCCCCCCCAACTCCTCCCTCCTTCCTACCTACAGAATTGGGTGCAAAACATTTCTGACACTGCTTGGGTGTCAATAAAAAGCACCAAATCGGTCGGGAATAGCTCAGCTAATTCTGCAGAAACGTTACTAATCAATTTCATAAGCAGTGAAAAGAAGTAGTAATTCAATGTTTATTTTTTAAAGAAATAATGAATTGAAAAGATTAGTGTAATTGTTTACATTTTTTCCTCGTAACTGTGCCCCGGTCGACCCTACGATGACAATAGACATCGCTTAAAAATTTATTTTTTAATTATTGAATGAAAATTCGGATGTAAACCATATTTACATTAAAATGAGCGTCAAATATTTGTTTGAAACGTCTTGCTTTTAAAAGCAAAACTGAATTCAACGAGGTCAAGTTAGCCACAATAGTAAATTTGACTGCATTCTCACCCAAACAGAAATTTTGCAAAGCCAGTCAAAACATTGAACATCGTAATCAGATATCAGTAAAATGAGAAATCGTAAGTAAAAGTACAGATTAAGGCGATAAAAAGAGTTAAACATCAGCAGACAGCTGTTTCAAGGCTATCAAAACAAGCTTCTTCATCAGTGCATAAAAGATAGCTTCACGATAGATTCAAGCAAAGGCCAAGAGAACACCTTTTCATTCGTGCATAAAAGACAGTTTCACGATAAACCGAAGCACAGACCAGGAGAACACTTGTTTCTCTTGGCCTGTGCTTGGGTTATCGTGAAACTATCTTTTATGCACAGATGAAGAGGCTTGTCTTTATTGCCTTAATACAGCTGTTTGCTGAGTTTTTAACTCTTTTTATCACTCCGAAGACCTTGTCTAGAGGTCAGAGAAGTCTGACTGTAGATGGGGAGATTCTAGGTTCGAAACCTGGTTCAGGCATGGATACTTTCCCTTTCTCATGTCCTTGTCCTTTCTTTGTGTGATTGTGTTGTTATGCTGTGAACGGTTGCCTGCCTTATAAGCTGATCCTTATGGCATGTGTGTACTGTTGAAGTCAGACTTCACACAAAATTACTGTGCAATTGGAAAAGTGAAGCAGGGTGCACCCCAAATTACCAGCTTAGCTAGCACAAAACAACAGCATCACTTTTATTTCTATTTTAATTCACGTTGCCTCATTTTACTCATTACAAGATATATTCAAAAGAGTAATCTTCATTATTTGCAAAATCCAAGTTTACAGGTGAAAGATGAAGCAATGAAATCAAACAGGTTGTGTTAAAAAGAATATATATGTGTTATAGGGTAAGTGACTAATAATTATGGGCACCTAACCAGTAATGGGCAGGCGTCATATATTGTCTAGAACAAATTTGTAATCAATATTTTAGAAACAAAACCAGTGGAATCTTGAAATAGAATCTTTCAAGAACATCCCACTACATTTTTTTCTAAACGTAAGTTTTACCTATTTTTGGGGAAAATGTTAAAACTGAAAAATGCAATATTCTATGCATTAAAGTTTTTGAAGTGTTTCTTTCTTAAGGACTTGACATTGATGTTTCTTATCAGATCGTAGTTTTATTGGTATGGTCGTTATTGCTCAAAACTATTAGTTATAATCTTTACTAATAATAAAGCTGAAAATCTCTCTGTCCGGATCTCTGTCTGTCAAGATCTCTGTGACGCGCATAGCGCCTAAACTCTTTCTGCCAATTTTCATGAAATCTGGCACAAAGTTAGTTTATAGCATGGGGGTGTGCAACTTGAAGCGATTTTTTGAAAATTCGATGTGGTTCTTTTTCTATTCCAATTTTAAGAACATTTCCCCGAGCAAAAGTAGATGGACGAGTAAATTACGAAATTATCATAACCTGGAACCGTAACATGGGCACAAGCCAATTGGCGAGAAAATTCACCATATATTATTTGTAATATACAGGCGAACCAAAAGACCTTTTAATTTTCTATTACGGGCAAAGCCGTGCGGGTACCACTAGTTGAAAATAAAACATTAGCAAAATTTGGCAGACGATAAATGTAAAAAGCAGCAGTAGAATAGTTATATTTTATTTATTTATTTTTGTTCTTTACGTTCAGACGAACCTGTCAAAAGCGATTTGCTAGTTATCCATTTTTTTCTTATTTTAATGATATTTGAATTGGTAAGTTGAAATTTAATCATATTGTCATGTTAGTTAGAAAAATAATATTACTGAATAACTTTTTTTGCATATTTTCTGAAAAAAATTGAAGCACTAAAATTGAAAAGAGTGTAAGAGGGCAGTTTCCCAATAGTATTTTAAAAACATTATAAGGTGGTTTTTTTTAATTTAGTTAAAAAGCAATAACAAAACCAAATTCTACGGCAAATGGTATAAAAGGCTAAATTTTAATGCTGACTACGAATCAGTAGCTAAAAAAAAGAAAGTGGGTGTTGTTTTTTGAAAATTAAAAGTCGGTTTAATTTTAGTATAATGACGACCCCTTAACAAAATTGTGTAATAGATTTTTCATATTGTACGTTATTGCTAATAACTCGACGTATTTCATCGTGTCCAGAGTAAATGATATTTAGACTAGAAAGAGTGCCTAAGAAGATTCCCCTCCTCCTTCCCCTGTCACCAAGACCTACGTTTGGGATCAACTTTACATTGCACAAGACAATTTTTTTAACGCTAGAACTTTAGGTTGGCGGGTTTTTGAAACGCATAGGATGTTTCTATCTCCAAAATTGAGCTTTAGCAAAACTGATTTGCTCATGAACAATATTGACCAAATTTTAGTGCGCACTCGTAACTCTCACTAATTACACGAAAAGAATTTATAATGTTTCTTCAATTAGTACTAATCTTCATATATATATATATATATATATATATATATATATATATATATATATATATATATATATATATATATATATATATATATATATATATATATATATATATATATATATATAATAGCCCATGATCGAGTAACGCTCTTACATCCTCAACAATGAAACTCGCGCCATGTTTTGGTAATGTTTAACATGTAGGACATGTAGTCTGTTTTGCTGGTAAGACTATATCATTTCAGGGTAATGAAGAAACTTAAAAGTGGTCAACAATGAATGTTATCCACTGGAGCTTAGGGTTAACCCACTGGAGCTAGGGTTAAAATTTCAACTATCAAAATATCACCAAACAGACAATTGCTTCGTTCAAATATAGAAGCAACTTTCACCCGTCATACCTTGACGGTCGATTTTCTAGTTACTTAAATAATGGCATTGTATTTTGTTTAAATGCAATTGGTACGATATCACCAAAAAAAAAAGTAGCTTTTATCTCACACTTAGCCGGTAAAAATCCCCCTGTATCAACGCAGTTAAATTCGACTCTTTTCTTATATTATTTATGAACATAATCTTTGAACAGAGAAGTGCACCATTTTATCTCGGTTAGCAGTGTAACAAAAGCTCAGCAAAATACTGTCCGTCAATTTTTCTCTCATGTCATAAACCGGAACATTCGTATGTGCTTCGTCGAAAGTGGAACTAGAAACCGAAACCAGGCAGTGCGATTGAAAAGACCCGACTATACTGAAGCGCCATCTGTCGGTTACGTTTTCCATACATGGAGAAAATGCGCAGAAAACCTTTGGACACAATAACGTAAAAAATCTTTTCTCACATTGTACTGATTCATTAATTTATAAAAAACGAGGGGGAAGGAGGAGAGGAGAGGAGAAGGAGAGGGGGAAGGAGCAGGAGACGATGGGAGAGAGGTTACTACAGAGAAACCATTAGCATTGCAATACTCGGTACTTTCTGTTTTAAAGTTTCTCAATTTTGTTTATGAAGCTAAAATTTTGCTTACGCTCATTTAATTTTTTTCACTAAATATCCTGAACAAAATTCTGGTACTGCAAAACTCTCTTATTTAATTTTAAAATCGTGTAAAGCAGCATTGGTTATGTACAGAAGTAATTTCATGTAGGGCCGCCAAGAGCCAAGGAAGGCCCTTGTCAATTTGGTCTCCGGACCCCCTCTGGGCATAAAACTGGAAAAACCTCCGTTTTTCTGATTCCGTGCAGGGCTCCCCCAAAGGCTGGGCTCCCAGTTTCTTACTTTTCTAACATGGCCTCCCTAAGGCCCTGATTTCATGAAGAAAAACAGTTGTTTCAAAATTATAAGTAATCTTTTCATAAAATAAATAGTAAAGAGGGACAGATTTCGCTTAGTGTTTCATTAGTCTCAACTGGCTCACAATTATAATATAATGGGGTTGTTTCCTCAATCAAAAGCACTACTTTTAGTCACTGAAATTGATAGAATAAGCAAAAAAATTAACATGGATCCAGAAAAAACTTCTAGTTTTCCAACAGTTATTTTTGAGCAAACACGATTGCTTATTGTTCTCATTTGACGGTCCTTGGCGTTGTGGTTCCTTTTTCAGCATGGACCAGGGGCCTCTGCAGCACCACCGCCCACCGGCCTCCGGTCCTGAGCACTGTCCCCCTTGAGCCGCTTCTCCTGGTCGGTGGCGTCCATGTCCTACACACACACACGCTCACAAACATACATGCCCACACATGCATCGTTACGCACATACACACTCCCACACACACGCAGTTATACACATACACACACACGCCTAAGTGCATACACACAGGTTTACGCACACACACAAGCCTATACATGCACGCACGTGCGCTTGCACACACAACTATACGCACGTAACCCCAGGAGGAGAGGCAGGTTTGGGGGCACAGGAGCAGTTTCTAGAAACAGTAACTCCAATGAGTAGGGTCCTGTCGTAATTGCGAAAAACATAATTTGAATTCAAAATTTCAGAATCCAAATTAATTTCATTCTTTTTTTTATGTAATTTTTTTAATATCCGATTTTGGAAATCAGGAGTGGTTTTTATGACTTCACAAGTGATGTACTTTTGGGCGCTAAATGTTTACGCTTTGCTGTCAACCGCTTTGCCAGATTATTATAATTTGCGCTGTGCGCTACTGACATCAGTGAATGGCTTTTCATCACTTGTGATGTCATGTACAGAAGCGTAAAAAATGAATTTCAATCTGCGCTCCGATTAAAATAATGGTTAAAAAATATTAAACTTTGTCAAATTATTTAAAAATGGTTAAGTCCTATGTTTTAAAGCATTCTCTTTCAGAAAAAAATTACTTTTGAAATTTTGGGAACAGCCCCATTCAAACGAGCTTAGTGAATTATTTCGTAATGCTTTGCTCACTCTCTTGGGCTCTTTTTGCGTATCGATGAAAACTTTCTGCAGTTATTAAAATTTATTTCCAAAGTAAGTCTGAGACCACGAAAGGGTTTTTAAAGGCTCATCCTTCCCAACAATATTTTTTTTTCTATCTGCCTCTCCTAAAAAATCAACTTGTACATCATTTTCTTAAATTTCGTCCTTTAATTACTTTATTTTTTTATGTTGTACCTGTCTGAAAAATTAAACGTCTAAAAAAAATTAAATTTTATATAGTCTCAAAAAGTATTAGATAGAAATAACAAATGTTTTTTTAGAGGATTTTCTTTAGAATTAATATAGTGAAACGTTCGTCAATTAAAATTAAAGAAGAGAAAATGAAATTGCGCTTGTACGTTTATTACTGTTTTTAAAAAGTACAATTTGCGACTGCGACTGAAGAATAGCGATTGGATTACCAAACGCATAGTATAAAATAGTGATTGCAATACCAGTATGCCGGTAGTTTGAGCAATTTTGCAATTTCGTAATATCGGTTTTTGCTGAGGTAAAATACCGGTATTTTCGGTATTAGCGAAAAATAATAAATAGTTTCAGTTTAATTTAATAAATATGTACATACATTTTAGTGTATTTCTTTTTCCATGATACATAACAAAAATCAATCTGTATATGGGTTATTCTTCAAAAAGTGTTACTTTTCTGTCACACGTCTTTTAATGTAAAACCTTTTAAGGAACAATTCATTTAACAATGCTTTTTAATTTCATCAAAAATATATCTATTTAAAACTGCCAACAATTTTTAATAATAATTTCTATTTTAATATATTTTTGGTTCACAACATGTGAATTCTTACTCCATGTCATGTCACACACCTGGTGTGACTGTTTATGTCGCTTGTTAACTTGTTTAACTAAAAGTATATACTTATTCATTTAGTATTCTTTCACAAGTGTCTCAAGTACTAATTGTTTAAGTACTATATTTTATTGTTTAATAAGTGTTTTAGTTCGTTTTAGTAGGATAAGTTATGTCACACAATAAATTCTTACATCCGTTACATAAACACAAAACGCCATTTCTCATCAACATGTGGCAGTAATGACATCACATTTTATTTTCTATGATACAAGGGAGCCCCCTTGTTTATTTTCAGCCATAAAGAAGTTGTGAGATTTTTGTCGAAAAACAAGAAGATAGAATTTGTTTGAAAAACTAAGTTTCAGGGATGTAAATTAATGTAAAAAAAGAAGTGAACATATTTTCATATGTTTAACGTGTGCAGATTGTAGCAACAAAGAAAAAAACTATTTCCCTGAAAAATATATCCATTAGGCCTATATTAATGGAAAATTCCTCACCTCGGTGAATTTCACCTCCGTGACAAATCTTATCAATGTCATTATTTCTAAGATGAAAATAAATAATGGAGGGGAAATACATCAATATTAGGCATTCTACCAAAATTATTAATTGCCAGTATATTCGCAAATTTACTAAATGCTATTTTTAACCCACATTTGAACTAAAAAGATAACTAAAAATTAAGCCGTACTTTAATTAAGAGAGCTAAATATTATATTCCCACTAATCATTAAAATAGTTTTTTTTTTTGGACAATTGCCTCGATTTTTAAACATTAAAAGTTTTTTCTTTTTTTTTTATTTCCGTGAACAAGGCATTTCTTTGTTTTTTTTATTTAGGAGTAAAATAATTGGAACTTAGTTGGGCCATTGTTTATGGTTACTTCTAGTAGGCAACACTTTCATGTACGAATAAAAAAAAAAAAAAGAAAAGAAAGAAAACAAAAGGTTTCGAAATTGAAAAATATTTGCGTTCAAAGTAACGCTTTCTGGAGAATGACCCATAGGTAACAATTTACTTTCAATTCAAAAGCACGAACTAATAGAATATCATTAACAAAAGTAGGGGAAGGATTGCAAAATGATATTGTCATCACCAGATGGAGAGATGAATTGCACTTTCATTCGCTTTTGAACATCATGTTTTTATTTTCTCAATTTCCCTGATCACTCACTTTCTTTTTTATAAAAGTTAATTTCAAATGTAATTTTAGATGTATCTATCCTATGAACAATTTATTTCAACCATGAGTTAATACTTTATGATTATTTTTAATTATTTGACTCAACTGTACTTATTTTCACAAAAACCTTTTAGCAACTTGTTTTCACCAGCAGTGGTTTGTTGTTCTGTCTCGCTATATAGGCAAGATAATATTTAGAAATTATATAGTGCCTTGAAAATTTGCATAGAGTTAAGCATAATCAATTGAAACATATTTTCAGATATTTACATAATTATAGTGGTAAGGAGTTTTGAAAAGAAAGCGAAAAAGAATAAGAGAAACTAACAAGATCAAATTTAGTCAAATTTATCCTAAATTTCAAACAAAAGGACTTATAAAAGGCAAACACAAACATCTCCTGCTCAAGAGAAAATGATGTTAATATTAGAAAAGTATCGTCTCTCGGAAAGAAGTTACAGCTAGCTATACATTTTTTTTAAATAATAAAAATACATACAATACAAAAGAAACACACACACACGCACGCACGCAAAAGGATTTATCCAAAAATAACACGCAAGAGACCGAATTATCTGAAGATGAAGGACTTCTAGACAATTAGAGGAGGTGTATCGCGAATTGTTAGCAATACACCTGCAAGAATTCAGAAAGAGTATTTTCAACTGTAGGAAAGTTGAGCACTAAAATGAGTTCTAGGCTCAATAGACGCATTACATTTTTTGTTATTATTGATTTTTTATTATGATATTTGTTCCTTCATTTTATTATTTGTTCACATCACGTTTTCATAAATGATACAATTTTGTACAAAATTATGAAATGTGGCAACAAAACAATATGTTTTCAAACATTTTTTGAGAAATTTCGAATATCGATATTAATATCGGTATTCCGGCTTCACGTTTTAAAAATACCGAATACCGATATTGAATTTTTGGCCCGGTATTGCAATTCCTAGTATAAAACAAAGAATTTTTCAATTTAAAAAAAATAATAATAAGTGGCAAATAAAATGATGCATTATGTCTCTTCAATGCCCATTGGATGAGTAACTTCCTTTTTTAGTAGTATCTTGAAAATGTAAAGTAAAAGGTAGCGAATGATTTTGTTGCACGTTTCTACTTTCTGAAAGCATATCAAAAGAGGTCAAGTTTAAATACCAGATAAAACATGTAAAACAGCTACGCATAATTTAAACTGCATTGTAGACAAAAATATCAAGGAAGTTCAACTAAAATAAAATGGAAAAGAGTCCTTAGAAAGAAACATAACTTTAAAAACTGTACTTAAGAAAACTAGAAAATAAAATACTTTTACTTTGCACAAATGAAATAAATTTTAGGTATTAATTTACTAGTTAAAAACGAGAAAGGAAGTTTCGAAAGACTAAGCGGTTTAGGTGGCGAAAGTTGAAGAGACAAATCAAAGGTTCTCAATTAAATTTTAGATTGTGAGGTTCTCCACTTTCTTACCTCAGTTCAAATGAAAAATTGGTAAATATTAGGTGCGGACTTCATGAAGGTGAACTAGACCCACAGATAATGTCAAAAAAAAGGTTCCTTAATGGGGTCGATTCCGAAATTTCAAAAGTATTTTTTTCTGAAGGAGCGTGCTTAAAAATATAGATATGACATTCCTTTAAATAATTTGACTAAGTTTTAAAAGTTATTTTAATCGGTGCGCTTTCATTGTTTACGCTTCTGCCGATGACATCACAAATGATGAGACAGATGCGCCAAAGTACATCATTTGGGACGTCATAAAGACCACGCCTTCTTTTCAAAATTGGACATTTAAAAAAATTGATCAAAAATTAAGCGTTGGGAAATTGAAAGTTTGTTCTCGCTCCATGTTATTATAATAATAATAATAATAACTTTTTTTTGCTTATTCAATCAATTTCAGCGACTAAAAGTAGTACTTTTGACTGAAGAAAACCACCCCATTGTCTTTAAAAATTATTTTATGCTTTAATTTTTTTGTTCGGTAGCACCTTCTGTTCTGAAACAAACTGACGTTACGAGGAAATCGAGGAATAACATTAAAGTTTCTCTTTTACGAGAGGAAAAGAGTTACATTCAAAAAGCGCTTTCAGTAGTTACATAATTACACCTTCGAATCTAAAATTTAAGACGAAAGCAAACAGAAAAAGTTTCCGAAATCTCCTTTTATAAATTCTTTTTCACCCGCCTTTTCAATCCTCATCCGTGTTCGGAATCACGTCCTTTTTGAAATGGCGTATAAAAGCAAATGAAAAATGAACTGCAACGCCTGGCTATTGATTGGCTATGGTTAATGCCGATCACGGCTGACACCTAAAATGCAGCGCCGGGACACGAAAGAAAAGGAAGTATGAAATGGCATGGAGGCAGAGGTCTATCATAAGACCAAAGGTTTTGAGATCTGACCACGAAGGAAAATAATTCTTTCTATTCAAAAAGTACAGTTTGAGTAAATATCCAGGGTTTGGAATCCAACCGCATAAAAATTGATTTTGATATTGGAGCGAAATGAGAGGGAAGAGAAGAAACTCGATTTTTTTTTCTGAAAAATCAAGGATGTGTTTTCAAATGATGTACAGAGGTGACCAAACTTGTGAAACCTTTTTTAGAAAACATTATGCATTTACTTTCTAATTTTATAGGAAACTAGCTGTACTGCCTGGCCGTTGCTCGGTCTACCTCAAAAATATACGTATACTCGGCGTTCCAAGCATTTTCTATGTCGACATAAATTTTCCCGTTTTCATTACATTTCTTTTTACTGCTCCACTCCTATTAGTCAAAGCGCGATGTTATATGGCCCATAGCCTTCTTCAATAAATAGACTATTCAACACAAAAATAATTTTTCGATTCAAACCATTAGTTCCTGAGATTAGCGCATTCAAACAACCGAAGCCTTCAGCTTTATATTAATAGTTAATCAATTAATAAGAAAATAAAACCAATGATATGTATTTTTTTACAAATCATTTTTAGCATTTCTATGAAGATTTAGCTCGATTTTGAGGAAGCCGAGATTTGTCTCATGTCTGGCTCGAACCTACACAAACTGGATCGCAAAACCCACATTTTCAGGTCGAGCCACCGTGGATTACGTCAATTCGGCGTTCCAAGCATTTTCTATTATGTTATAAATTTTTCCGTTTTCATTACATTTTTTATTGCTGCTCCACTCCTATTAGTCATAGCTTGATGTTATATAGCCTTCCTCAATAAATGGGCTATTAAACACAAAAAGAATTTTTCAATTCGAACCAGTAGTTCCTGACATTAGCGCGTTCAAACAAACCAACTCTTCAGCTTTATATTATTAGTACACATTTCACGAAATACAAAATCATATATTTTATTTTAAGTAGAATTTAATGCTGAGTTCAATACAAAAAACTCAATTATATTTATCAAATGTTCAACTATATTAACCAACAGATATGACCTCAACACTAATTGAGGCTAAAACTTTCTTGCACGTGCACTTAACTAAAATTTACCTTTTGGGGAAAGAAGAGGTGGACACTGCAGTTCTTACATGTATATAATAATTTAAACCTGGATGATTATTAGGGCTCGACCGATGGCATTTTTTGGCCGATGGGCCGATGCCGATTGTTGGCCGATTGTTCAAAGATGGCCGATGGCCGATGGCCGATTGCCGATGGCCGATGCTTTTGGCCGATGGCAAAAAAAAAAGAAAAAAAATCTAACAGAAATAAATTGATAAGATTGTCAAGGATTTAAAGGATCATTGATTCATTTCACTTTACTTCCTTTCTAAGAATAAGGAATTGTAATCCCCCCCCCAAAAAAAATCAGATTTCGATCTAAATTTTTATTTTACTATCATCCAATTTAAACTTTACAAGTTTTTTCAGCGCATATGTACCTAAGAACATATAGATGACCGAAATATCCATTTTGAACGCCTCCTTAGTTAATTATCGCAAATTCTCTTGTGATGTCTTCATGCGCGTAAACTTACGTTACACAAAAACGTTATGAAATAGAAAGTTGAAAACTCATACGTAAGTAGTATGATCTAAAAGTTCGAGGACAAGTTGTATAAAAATATCGTGAATAGTTCACATTACCGAAGTACATCTACAGTGGCTCCCAAAAGTGTTCGTACACTTTGAAATTTTGTAGTAAAACCAAAATAACGCAAAACTGAATTCGAATATGAAGACCATTTTTTTTACACTATTCCTATGCCATTCTGAATAAAACCCAGTAGTTTTTCTCAAAATATTGCCAAATTTCATTTTTGAAATTTGTCAAAAAACGATGAGACAGAGAAAAAATACGCCACAAAAGTCATCGTACACTGAAATATTTTCGAATAAATTCATGATTAAAATTATTATATGTGGTTTTTTTATTGTTTTTACATTGTAATGACACTGTAAAGTCATTTGCCTTTAATTTTCTGTTTATTTATTCCCTAAGCTTCTGCTTATTATTTTTAAATGGCAGGTATGCGCAGAAAACAACAAACACGATTCGAAATTTGATTTTTTTCCCTCACAGTAGCCATAAATTGGTTTGAAATGTCTCGAAATCAGTTAATTTATACCATTGTATAGTGAAGTGCTTGATAAAATGCTTTAAAGACAAGAATCGGATCGAAAACAAGTTAACAAAAGGTCAACTGGCAAAGTTAACAAAGCGTGATCGGAGGTTTACAGTTAAAAAAAAATATGAAAAATACACATTTGAGCGCTGAAAAAGTTTCTACAGAATGAAATGAAACATTTTACGTTTAATTTTCACCTAAAATTGTTCGCCAAGTTCTCTGATTAGCTGGATTAAAGGGGACCCCTTCCCGCAGAAAATTTCTCGTTCGCGCGAAAAGCAGTAAACTTACGCTTTCCGTCGTAAAATAAATGATAAATAAGCTCAAAACGTTTTGAAACAACGTCTTACTTATAGATAAAAATAAATTCAATATTTTGGGTTAAAATAGTGCATAATTGTCAACAGAAGAAAAAATGAGGAATTTAATCTTAAGAGCTTAACTGAATCAGTTAATCAGGACGGTGAAGGTGTTTTTTGTGTGAGGGTGCATAATAGCATCAGGACTTGGAAATTTGGAATTTTTTGATGAAATAATGAATCATGCTGTTCACTTAAATATTTCAAAAACCAATTTTAAACTATTAGCCCAAAATTTGGTAATCAGAAACAACTTTGTTTTTTATTAAGTTAACGATAAGAAGCACACGTTCGAGTTTGGTGCCTCAAAATTTGTCCTTAAGCATAGAAATTTCTCCTCAATCGCCAGATTTAAACTTAATGGAACATATTTGGAGATATCTGGTGGTTAGATTACGAAAATACATCAGTGAAACGAAAAACGAACTAGAAACAGTAAGACTCGTAGTGCGGCTGAACATTTACTCAGAAATTGCACAAAAAAAGACAGAAAAAACAATGAAATCTCTTCTCAGACGTTTAAAAGCTGTTATTGTTACTGCATGATATTCTACTAATAAAAAGTTAGATTATTTACTAATTTTTTGTTATTTTTTCCGAAGTGTACGAAGACTTCTGTAAAATAAAATTTCCGGCACTTTTTGGTTTTTGATTTTTAAAAAATTAAGTTTTCATGTTTTATTAAAAAATTTCGTGCAGTTTTGTTAAAAATAGATCATAGATCTTATAATTAAATACCTATTCCGAAATATTAATTCTAACCAATGCCATAGGGGCTTATTTCATTGAAAGTCGTGGGTGTACGAACACTTTTGGGAGCCACTGTATCTACAAAATAGTCACCTTGAACGATTATACACTTCTGCCAACGTTCGTATAGCTTTTAGAAGGGCTCCTGGACATTTGTCGCAACCTCCTGTAAGGCCTCTTGCGCTGCTGCTTCAACTTCATCGTGGGGAAGAAGGCGACTTTCTTGTTGAGGATGCACGGTTCGATTGGTCAATACTCTTATATGATAAGCAAATAACATAACATTTCGTCGGACTTAGCTCCGTGTGATGTTTACCTGTTCCCAGCAAAAAAAAAAAAAAAAAAAACATTTAAATGGACACCGCTTTCTTCCGTCAGGAGAAGATAAAGCTGCATCACAGAAGGTAGCAAAAAATGGCTTCCAGGAGTGTTTCCAAAAGTTATATGAACACTGGCAGAAGTACATAGTCCCTCAAAATGACCTTTTGAAGGTGGATGTGCTTCGATAATGTGAACTATTCTGGGTAAGATTTTATACAGCTTGTCCCCGAACTTTTGCTTCGTACTACGTACAATCTGTATAGGGTGTAGTTATGCTTCTCCTTTTTTGACTGCTGTATGATGAAAGAGAAAGAACAATAGCCAAAAAAAGAAGGAAGAAAAACAAAGAGACTGTTTAATAACCAATTAATTTGTTTTTTTTTTTTTTTTTTTTTTTTTTTTTTTTTTTTTTTTTTCAAATTGAGCATATAACTAAGATTTCAGTAATGTTGTAATAATGTATGGATTTAGGTACACTAAACATAGTTAAAAAAATTAAATTACGTTGTTAATCATTCAAAAAAAAAAAAAAATTAAGAATAGAACTATGAAACCGTCAACAAATTACGCAATTAAAGTGGAAAGATTGCACGCAGACATTTTTTAGTCATCAAATTAAACAAAAAAGGTAACAGATAAATTTCAATATTAAATCAAAATAGGAATATTTTTATACTTATTTAATATTTATGAATAGAAAAGTTTGCATTTTTCATAAAAGCTATAACAGTGACATACATTTTGCTGGAAAAAAAAATAGCCATGAAAAGAGCAAGATTCTTAAAATGCAGGTACAATAAACAAACTCAATATTTACTCCAAGTTAATAACTGAATACATATACTACTTGATCTGATGTTTGCACACATAGTATCGAACAATTTGATTTTTAATCTTTTATGAAGCTTTACAAACAAGTTCAAATTAAATTTTTCAATTTAACAATAATTTTCTGAAATTTGAAAAATTGCATAATAGAAAATCCTTGAAACTTTTCTATAAAAAACGAAAATAACTTATTCATTGATTTTATATAAATACATAAAAATAGTTACTTACAATAGAAAAAAAATCAATCGCTATTAATGATGCAAAAAAGATGGCAATTTACGAAATATAGGTGAAACAAGTATGAGAAATACGCAAAATAACATTTCTTGACCAAAATAAATAATCGCTAAATATTTAAGAAATGCTTTAAACGACGAGGTAGGGTTGAGTGGGGGGGGGGGGGGGATCACCCTCTGAATTTGGAATAAACCACACTTCGGCCCCAACCTCTGCCTCATTTTTTTAGTACAGAACAGCTACCACCAACGCCTCGGAAGAGTTTCTGAATCTACTTCAGCACTTTTGAAAAAAAAAAACTCAAAAGTCCCTTTGATTTCCGAATTATGTCACCATTCAAAACGTCTTTAATCAATTTCTTACATTAATGCCCTAAATTCTTTCTAAACAATAGATAAAGTTTGAAAAAAAACCCACTAATTTAGTGAATGGTGTTAGTTTCAAACAACTCAGAAGTGCAACTAGAGTTTTATTTCAGAAATTGAGGGAGTGGGAGGAGGGGCACGCAAGTGTTCTCGGAAATTCAAAAAATAGTCGTAAAAATAGAGTTCAAAATAATCATAAACATTGAGCAGAAAACCCTTTCAAAACTTGCACCCGAGTTTGTTTTGACGTGCAATAGCGGATTCAAAATATAGCAAATGTTGCAATTGCGCGAGAGGCCCCATAACCATAAGGCCACCGAAGGAGTTACAAAAATGCGAATGATAAATGTTTTACAACTTCTTTGATCCCCAAAATGTATTTCGACGGGCCCCAAACTTGTAACTCCGACGAAGCGATACAGAAAAGACTGCATTACTGTGATTCATATTACAAATATCGAAAAATTAAAAATTACCGTCGGTTCAACGGGAATCTAATAAAATGACAAAAAATCGGTTTCGCCATCTCATATTTGCTTTCATGGTCTCCAATTCGGCAATATATCACCAAATGATAGTCAGTCTGAGACGCTATATTAGTTTTGCATTGAAATAAGTAATTAATAGCCACAAAAAATGAGCAAACAGGCTTTTCAGAACACCTGATCGAAAACAAAAACGGGAGTGCACAACTGGAACGTCCGCAGATCCCACATACGAAACTTTAACCTTCTACCGATTATCATTTTTGAGTTATGACTTATGACAGATACTACGTACATCCTGCTACAAGAAACAACGCAATAGTTAACTTGTTTGGTACCTGAATGTAGTATTAAATACTGTTCTAGGGATGACTAAAAATAGAAATTCATACTGAAATTTAAGTAAATAATTTTATATGAAAACAACAACTCCATTTACTTTGTATTAAAAAGTAAAATAGCAAAGGTCCTTTTTTTTTTTTTTTCAAAAACATCGGCCAATTCCATCGGCTTTTCGATGTTTTTTAAGGCCGATGGGCCGATGTTTCCCGCAAGTTAGCATCGGCCGCCGATGCCGATGCCGATGGCTAAATTATTGAACCATCGGCGCCGATGCATCGGCCAGGCCGATGCATCGGTCGAGTCCTACAAATTACCATAACATGAGCGAACAAATTAACATAGCATATTGGCGAGAAATTCATTATCCATAACTTGTAAATATACAGGCGAACCAAATGAACTTCCAATTTTCTACTACGGGCAAAGCCGTGCGGGTACCACTAGTTGTTATATAAAATTGCATATTTCTATCAGCCATGAAAAAACATTAAAATCCCAAGCAAAGTAGAACAACAATAAAAATGATCACTAAATCTATATGCACTTTGAACTTCTAACAATTCGTAAGGTTAGAAGTGAAGCAAAATTCGAAAAGCATGTTTTTATTTGTGTATTTTACCAAGACCCACTAGGTTAAAGCAGTGAACGCTACTAGACTGTAGTACACAATGTGATTACCTAACTCTGGAAGAAAAAAAAAAGAAATAAAAAGAAATCTGTTTTAGTGGGTTTTACCAGTAGGATAATCTTAGTTTTATGGTTGAGAAAAACTGAAAAAACAAAAAATGATAATTTTGACTAAGTGTGTTCCATTTCTTTCATCACGATATAATGTACTGAATTTCGGGAAATTTCCAAACAAACATCACATTTTTCGAAAGAAATATAAAACAGAAACAGTATTGTTGTACTTCTGCATACAATACTCGAATCCTATTTTTCTGAAGATTTTTTAAAAGCAAATTAATCATTTTGCCTTCATACAAACAAAGATATAATATAAGCTCGATTATTATTTTTATTTCTACCATTTTACCATTACCACTTTTGAAAACAATATTTATTTCAGTTTCCAGATCTCAAAATTTACAGGAATCAGAAGTCAAAAATGTTAAAACAGTAAGCTTAAGAAGAAAGATCACTTCATTCTGTAGTTTATGAAAAGCGCTTGAGCAAATAGTTTATCGCACCTAATTCTTATTTATTATTTTCATAAAGAACTTACTAAACATATTCCCCATGCAGACCTTTAATCTTCGCTAAGACAACAATGTTGAATGCCGCCATTAAGCCCTATTATTCCTTATTCCACTCCCGGAAACGTTTCCAGAAACTTGAATAAACATATTTATGCGATCACTAAATCATCCGGAACCATTCTGTAGCTTAAAAATTAAATTTCCCACTTTATGGTCAAACGCATTCATTAACCGGTCGACGCGAGATGTGCAGAGCTCTCTCTCGACCTGTTTAACCTGAAACCTGCTAAACAGAAACTTTTCTTCGCTGCATAATGCAACAAGCACATCATTACCATGATTATCATTAAAAGCCCTCACTCGGCTTCACACCTCACCCCCAATACATCACCCGACGTGCATAATTGGGCTTTAAAATGCTAATTCCTCAGCGCTATTTGGGTGGCGATGGCAGGGACAGAGATCCAGCTTTTACCAATCTGTTTTATCTTAACTATATTATCATCTCCAGCCTTTCAAGTCGGTGGGAAATTACAGCACTTAGCGTCGCTTTTCCTGCTCAGTTATTAGGTTTTATCACCGGGCAGGAATTTTAATGCCCTGTTCTTGCAAAGAGGGATGCAGTTTTGCCGCATCGCCCGGTGTTTATAATGGAGTAACCAATGCGGCTTTTTATTCGCTGAAAAACAGCAAAAAGCGGTTTGGTTTTATGGCCGTTTTATTGACTCTTTTACTGGAAGCTCGGGGCTGGTGGTTTGTTTAGTTTCCATCGAAGAAAATTTGCTCAAGCGAATAATGTATTTTAAATAAACAGATGGAAGTATTTGGGTCAAAGAAAGCTTCCATGGTAGGCACTCCTCCGGAATAATGTCAATAAATAGTAAAAATTTCTTCATTGTTGCGCTCATTAATATGTATATATTTCCCGTTTGGGAAAGGACATGGAACAAAAATTGTACGATAACACGCCCTTATTTCAGCAAAGTAACAAACGTTTAGAAGCGTAAACGATAAAAATCTGAAGGACGGGTTTTAAGAAATTGGAAGCATGTAACCAACCAATGGATTTCGATCGCCTGCTTTTAATCCGAAAAAGCTTAAGAAAAATTTCCAAAATAGCATGGAGATAGTTGTTAGATTTCTTATCTTATAGCTTTCAATAATCTTTCTAAGTTTCTAGCTCTTGCTTGCAATCGGTCAATGTGCTTCGTGATAAAAACATGTTTTTTGAGAACGATCCCTTACTATTCCTCGCCTATCCAAAAAGAACAGAAACGCGGCTCATTAGGTCGCCGATATCGTTTAAAGTTCTAATGATATTCAACTGGAATTTACTCTTATAACATGGCAAATCTGTTTGTCTAGTAAATTTTAAAAGCTATAAATTGCTATCTTTCGCGTATGCGCAGTGAGAAGTTTATTGTTTTAAGTGTTCATATTTATCAAGTTTTCATTTCAAATGATTTTCTTGAATGCTGTCAAGTTTTCTGAAATTAGTAAGCCAGGATGGGAAACTATGTGAGTTATAAGCCAAAAACATACGAAAAAAATGATATTTATGAAAGAAATGCTTACAGCTTCGAGAATATCCGCAATGCTTTCACAAAAATCTATAAAATTGTTGTAATTAGTCTAAACTAATTAGTCTTAAACTAATTTTTAACATTTACAGCTTATTTTCAGCTAATTACTATGAAGAATTATTAAAACACATTTTGAGTTTCTTCAATTTGTTACTCGTCTCCTAAACGTATGGGTGGTTTGATTTTTATTGAAACATGTAAACTGAAGAATATCTTTCATGAGACAAAAGCTACAGAACAATTGGTCTCTTATTTCTCCAGAAAGTCTTTAAAACGTGCATTTTGACAAATGGTGAGGCTCTTTTGTCTACCACTGTATTTTTATTTTAAGCACCGTAATACCTGAGTAGTAGTGGTCAAGTATACAAGAATAATTGTAGAAATAGCATAGTTTGGATCAGAAACCCCAATATTAGCGGAGGAAGTTCTAGTTTTATTTCTTGCATTACGTGGCTTTTCCATAAATTTGCAATCATCATAAGATAACAATAAAGTCTGATCGATAGCACGTCCGACAAATCGATAAACTATTCCGAAAACAATTGCCCCGGCACCTGAACCATCGCGGGGAAGCGGAGAAATGTGTCCCACCATCTTTAGCCACTTTGTTTTTAGCCGCCACTGTATATGGATTTTATTGAGCATAAGTTACCAAAGATAGATCGGAAGGGAAAAAATAAGGGAAAAGGGAGAGGGGAAAGTCGGAAAAGATCATGCGACATCTGCCTGCTGTTTTGACCGATTGGTGTGGAGTCGTATGCGTGATGTCCATGCGAATAAGAACTTGGGGGGTTAAAAGCCTAGAAAAGTACCCACCTCCATGTTTGGCCATAGAAATTCGTGTGCATTGTTTGCTTACATGCAACAATAGATTCGCACATGAAAACTTATTTAGCTTTCTAAACATAGAGGATATCCTGTTCTCTTTCTCTCTTTCGCTGTATAAAATAAATGAATGATTAAAGAAATACAAATAGTGTCTAAAAAATCTTCCGATAAATCTCTCCAATCCACTTCTCCCTATCCGAGTTCTCCTACATCCAGATTGCAATCAGAAGTTTGTTGTCAATAAAAGTTAGACATCGATTACAGAGCAATGAATCAATTATTTCTTATACTTTTCTAGTGTTTTTCTCCCTTCCCTCTTCTTTTTTAGAAATAAGGAAAAAAAAGTAAATACCTTTTTCCTAAAAAGCAAAAATAAGATAAAATCAGGCTATAAAAAAACAAATTTTTGCATTTATAAAATTGTTTAATTCAACTTTAAGGAAAATTTATTTTCTTTCTTTCTTTCTTTCTTTCTTTTTTTTTTTTTTTTGGTCTGCGGCTGAAAAAATACATAATGTCAGTTGAAACGGACAGAAAAGTTGGCAGACTCTGGGTCAAATTCTGCAGAAGATGTCAACTTAATAATGTCAACTCAATAAACCAGTATTTTGTTCAATTCATTTAAGATTACATCATTCAAACGTTTTTCTTATTTTTTTTAAACTTTTACAATTTACCTACGCCACAATAATACTGTAAGAAATTTTATTATTTTAAAAATTCAATTTTAAGTCCACTAATTTTTTACGATGCATATTGTGATTTAAAAATTCCCACTTGCTTCAGTACGCCTTTTTATCTGCTTATAGCTTAATGTGATCTGCCATTAGTTCTAATTACATAAAATTATTGAGATATTTTTTACTTCATGTTAAGATTCGGATTCATGACGTAGTAAGTAAAACGTTATTACAATTTTTACATATGCTAGAAAAGTAATTTCACTTCGTTAGTTATCTTTGAATTGGCTGTCTATAAATTACTAAAGTAATTTTGTTGACACAAGAAATAAAATTCTGTGATTCACATTTACTAATATTTAACATTACGTACGCAGCAGGCATATGATTGAAATTTCATCCTGTAAGCAATAATTATTTCCCTCAAAATAATCTCCCTGACCGTATAGCTCAATTTTAATCAAAATAAAACTCATAATCATGATTATAATACACACAATCATAATATACGAATAAAAAATAATTTCGAAGACAGAGAGCTAAGGGTGACAGACCTTATTCATGTTTCAATTCACTGAACATATACAGGAGTTAAAATTTTCAAACAGTTGCAAGAAACATCGTTACAATAATGTCACTATACCATTTTAACCATATGCAATGTTATCCAGTATTCTATGTAGAACTGTACAGAGGTGAACGGAAGGTCATTGTGACCTCCCACAACTTTCCTTTATTCGGCAAATATTGTCTGACGATTTGACAAATTCAGTGACAGTAATACAGCATTGATTCTTTCTTTCTTTTTTTTTGTGATGCCATGTCTCTTCTTATTTGATGTAATTATGTGTGCATGCTGTAATTTAGCATTTGGTAAATTGAGAATTTCTTCTCTCCCAAAAATTTAAGTTCGAGGCGATCCTAAGGACTGATAATACAAGCATGAAAAAAACTTACAGAGGAAAATTTTGGAATCGGATCAACAGTGCTTCGATAAACATAAATTCAGTCATGTCTGAGAGTATAGTCCAACCACGGATTGTATGGAATTTTCAAACGTCCAGATGAGACGAATCTATCTGAATGAGGAGGAAAAGTAAGAATTTGATGCGTGTATTCCGCTCATTTGAATGAGACTCTACTTCTGAAAAAGCTGACATCACTAAAAATAATAGATTTGTCCATTTCCGGATGTAAAACGGATGTTTGTCTTTCCATACAATCCGTGGTCAGACAGTAGTTGCAATATTTTTAGCTTTCAAGATTCAATGATAATCACGGAATTTTCACTTTGTGACCAAAAATGATTCCTTAGCGTCAACTCATCGTTTGAGACTGAAAACCTTTTACGTATGCGGGCCAGCAGAATCAAACCGCAGTATTCGGAGATTTCTCTTATAGAGGGATGAACTCTTTTTTTCTTCCCTTTACAGTCCACCACGGTTTTTTATTCTCTTGCCCTTCTTTCCCTTTTTGGGTAAGAAAAAGGGCGAATTTCACTTTTCCAAGTTATTCATTCAAGCTTATGTCGGTGGCGGGGCATTATGTGTGCTCTGAATAAAATGCGATCTCCCGCTTTTTTCAAAGACTTGCTTCTTCGCATGTTGATGACTACCATAGTTTAAATTCTTTTATGCAATCGTGCGCCTCAGTTCAAAAAAGAGCATTTTTTTCCCAAAATCAATATTCATTCATGGCTTTTCCATTTATAAAACCAGTATAACGAAATTAAAGATTGCCGTTAAAAGTTTCTTACGCAATTCATCAGAAATTCCAGTCTAAAGTGCAACATAAAGTTCGCACAGAAGTACCGATCCACTTTTCTCATTCATCAAAATTAATTTTAAAACATTATTTTAAGACTCTGGTTCCATATTATTCCTCATTACAAGGATTTAAGTTCATACAAAAATTGTGCCGGAGTCCAATTGTCTTCAGAACTTATTTAAATCTGAATTCCATCAAATGTGTAAAAGTTCACATAAAATTCAATAGAAGAGCAGGTGATAAGTTTTCTTGATCTCACATGCAAATTAAACTCTGGTTATTACAACCATTCGAAAACGAAAAGGAGGGTATCATTTATCGTGAAAATGAACAATATTTTTTTCATTTTGCTGGTGCCATGTTTCACGAAATTCCAGCTATCAAGACTTCGGCAAATGGAGATTTTTAATGTTCCATTACAGATGTTCAATACTTGTTTAATTTTTCTGATGATATTCCGGTGAAAATTCTGGCTGGTCTACGGAGTTACGTTAAATGGGGGTGGTCCTGCTAACAGGATAGTTAAAGAGATGAAAAAGCTAGATTACCTTGCATTGAAATTTCTAATTTTCGAATGCATCGAGTAGCAAATAATCGCAATAAGAAGGCTTGAAAGAGTTCAATTCTTTATAAACAGAAAGGGAATTATATATTCTTACAGTAAACTGAAATTCTTTACCAAACTTCTCAACTCACCATTTTTAGAATTATGAATAGTAAGCGATTATCAGGTTATAGGGAAAATATTTTGCGAAACTTAACTGAAAATTTATAAATTCCCTTCAGGAAAGCTAAAAGTTCATAATTTTCCCCGAACTTAACCATTTGTCTTGTGGCCCAATGAATGGCAAAATGATCAGATGATGCCTCATAATTCATTAAACTCTTTCATTAAAGCATCATTAAAGAGTAGTCCGAGCCCGGAGAAGTTACTAATATTTTCCAGCTTTATCAACTTCTCGCTCTGCCATTAAGGAAGGTAAGTTGTGCCCTTGCAAATGGACAAATTATTCAAATTGGTATTAATTTTGCATCCGCGCGGCCGCGTCTGCTGGCAAAGTTATAAAGAAGGCTGTGGGGAATAACTCATCTTTTGATTCACCTATAGCGACATTGAGTTTTGAGCGTACACTAATGTCTTCAAGGGAGATATTTGCATGCTAAGAGAAAATTTGGATTAAATAGTTCTACATGGTACTTAATGTTTGATGTCACAATGCTTCGGTCAGTTAAGATTCATAAGCTTCTTTTTTTTTAAATATAATTGCAGAGTTTCATAAAAACTTTTTGTTTGAAAGTAGTTTTCCTTTCAAAGGAAATTTGCACAAAAGAAGTTTCTAGAAAACCCAAGCTTTAGACATAATTTTATTTAGGTTAGACACAATTAAATAATTTGAAAATGAAGATTATTTTAGCAGTTTCAGAAAATGTTAATTTTCTAAAGTTGAAAATACTTCTCAACATAGAAATACCTAAATACTGTAGTTTGATGCTTCTATGTCGAGAGGAAATTATGAGAAGTTGCTCTAAATTTATAACGTAATTATTGGTTAAACCAATTAAGAACAACAAAGTCAACTATGATTCACAGATCATTTAAAGATTGTTTTGAAAAAATAATTTTTTTTTTCGTCAAAGTTAACAAACTGTAATTAAATTGATTATAACAACAACAATTATACGTTTAAAATAATCTTAACATATAATTATTTGAAAAATTCCGTCAAATTCACTCATTACTACATCTACAAAGAGTAATACAGACTGAAAACATTTAGCATGAAGCAACGGATTGTCGTAATACTTCACAATCATGCGCAAGTAAAGCACGCCTCAATCCCATCTGATTTATCTCACTCTTTCTTCCACTTCGTTCCATGCCTGCGTCGAGAAATTTGGAAAAATCTGAAAACCACAAACATATCGTCAAATAATCTTAGTCCCCTCGTGCGGATATTATTAACGAAAGAAATGAGCTCTGTAGAAGTCGTTTCTTTGCCAGCAGTGTGTTGGTGCAATGAAAACAACCTGCCGTCGTTTAGGTGCTGTGAAATTATTTACACTGTCAAACCACTGTAACGTTTGTAAGAATTTAAATGTTGCACAGCGATAAATAGTAATTGGGTATTAAACTCTGGATCTTAAAAATGCCGATTTTTGCTTTCAGATCGTGGTTAAAAATTAAATGTATCATGTAACCGTCTTTTGTGCGAATAGTTTCTTGGATTATCCAGAAGACAAAACTACGTGACTTCTACAGACGAAATATTTAAAAACATTTGAATGGTGGGAACTCTTGAGCGAATTTTGCTTGATATGGACTTATACTTTACTTATTCCACATTCTTTTTTCTTTCAGTATGTATTTTTTGTTCGCATCCCTGCTGCTGTTAAGTTTTAGTTACAATGAATTATTTAAAAGAGAAACATTTCAACAAATATTTACAGCTAAAAACTTGATATGCAGTTGATTTGCTATTTAATGATTTTCAAGGGACCTCGAAAAATCGTTCTTAAGTAGAATGCGATCTTGAATGGAATTATTCTAAAACTACAGTGGAGCATCCGGGACCGTGAAAAGTTGTCCTTAAATAGATAAAATCGTTAAATAGAGCGTAGTAAAACAGAAAACCAATTGTATATTTTCTGTCTAGCCTTATTTAGCATTTTTAGTAATTAATTTATCGATTGCATTTAGAACATAAATGAGCAATTAATTTGAAAATGGTTATTTTTTTGGACACGCTTTTCATTCATTAAACTGTTTTAAAAAACTTTTTCTACAAACTTGGTATTAATTTTCAAATGCATGTCTTAAATACTTATAAATTATTCACCCCGATGTTTATGTTCTTCAATGTGTCCGTGTATGAGTTTCATTCTTAAATTCGTTTTTGCAATGCACTTACTGTTCGTTTCCAACTTTGGACCTTAGAGATTAGAGGAAACATACCGGTGGGGAGATTATTCCTTTTTTGGAATCTTAATGAAAGCTACACGAAAAGATCTGTCATTTTCTTCTCTGTCACGCGACAGGTTTTTGTAGTCCTCTAAGTGCAAATATAATGCTTTTAATTACCGTAGAGGAGGGGGAGTTTATAACAGCAGGCGTGAGAAAAAGATAATATTCTAACTCTATACGCATGAGACGTAGGATTTTGTTTTAGCAACAGATGTAAGGTTGGAAGGTTTGAAATAATGTGCTGCGCTCTGTTTTACCATTCGCGCAACTTAATCTAACCTATTGGTATTGGTATATATCATGTGGTAAAATCTACCCTGCTATAACAAACTCTGTATTTGACTGTGCCTTGAGTTAAAAATATTGCACTTCAGTTATCACTAGCATCATAAATAGTGCTGTGAGACGAACTGTCACGTGACAGTTAAACAAAAACTGATCTGTTGAAATAGTACCCTTAACCTTCTCTGCTAGTTGTCTGCTAACTCCATGTTTCAAGAATCGAAATAATCATTTGAATACACCAGCCAGTTTTCTCATACTTAAAAATCTGGTTCTAGAGTATTTTTAACCCAGATCAGCGGTAGTCAATGCGAACAGTGAGAAAAGGGAAATAAGTTAACTTTAACTCGCATCAAGGTAACTCGGGTCAAACTTTGCAGTGCGAACAGGGTATAAGGCACAAAATTAGCCTGCATCATTCACTCGTTTCAGATATCTCCGCACCAATAAATCAGAGAGACAGAGAACATTGGGGACACTGAGAAGTTATTGGAGGAACACGCCGAATCTGAGTTTTGCGATAGTATCGACAATCGCAGCTCCCCCCGCGGAGGGTATAAATAAAGGTGGGGACGACCTCAGTCAATGATAAGGTCACCCTCAACAAACACTTAACCCCCTTCTCTCATTAGCATAGAGACGCGACTTCCATAGCAATGAGAGACAATCGCCCCGCGGGTGCCTCTAATCAGGGCCCCTGATTGAAAAGGTTACAATCCGGAAAGTGGAGATGTTCCCGGTGGGAAGGGAAAAACTCGGCTTTTTGAAAGGGTGATTCTTTCCCGAATTTAAACAAAACCGCGAATGTTTGTTTCTGGGTGAGGGGGACGCTGAGTAGGAAATGAACCCATTCGAAACACGCGTCTGGTGAACACAGCTTGTTAAATTTGCAGACGGATTACGGTACCGAAAATTACTGTCTAGCGCTTTTCACATTCTACTATGTCTTTTTTTTTTTTTTTTTTTTCAATTCTTGTCTCAGAAAAAAAACACCGTTTTTTGTTGGAGCAGTTTTTACTATTTAGACTTTCAACATTCGCAGAAATAGAACGACCACGTTTGAGGATTCTTCAATCTTAAATCAAATTTCGTTGTTTACTGCGATTCTTTCTTCGCTGGGTCAGAAATTCATACTGAAATCACACGATATTTCCATCAATTTGATGAAACGTTTACTCATAGCATTTTTCAGGAAGCAATTTTATAAACACGACGAAAATTTCGTAAGGTTTGAACATGCGTTGAAGAGCCTTGATTGGTTATGAAAAACTCACATGGTTAGTGCTAACTCTTTATGAACGATATCAATGTGCGTTTTTCATTCGAGCAAAATTTCTATGCGTTGCATATGCCACCTATACAGAGTTTAAATTCAGGAACATCTATTAGAATACTCATGAAGAAATTTAAGGTTAAAGTTAATAATCAAATAAAAGATTCTTGAATAGCTAACAAGGTATGCAGGAAAACTCAAGGTATAAGAAACAATTGCAATGTTCAATTTTCACTCAAAAAGTGAGAAATTCACTCTGTCAAAGGTTAAAACTAATTACAAAACAATCTTGATTATAATCAAGAAACTAACAAAGTAATTTTAAAAAAAGTCTCAGAGAATGGCGCCAATGTACTTTTTTTTAGGGAAAAAGAACCTCTTTAACAGCTCTCAGATAATACAAACATAAGTTTGTGTGAGCTAATATCTTATGCTAAATGGATGATCATTAACAACAACATTGAAAGACTAATATGACCATAATGTATTTTAAATTATAACGCAAAACCCCATTTCTTTTACTTAAGAAACAAATAAACGAAGTATACTAGACATTTTCATGACATAATTTTATTTTAAACTGGAAATCTTGATTGATAATTTCCGATTGCCAAGAGATTAACTTTATGGGTGGTCCGCCTACTACTACTCATATCCTCGTAACGAAAAGATTGATTTTGGCTATTGCGATCAAATTTGGATGATAGCAATCGGACCACCCAACCTCCTGCCTACACTTTTGACGATTGGCACTATATTATACTTATACCTTACTGTTTGAAACAACTCTTACCATCCTCCGATCTGAAGACACAAGTAATCGGGAGAGAATTTATAGCGATTATCTCTCGGTTAAGTACGGCTGCGTTTTCGTTTCTTTCCTGCTTCAGAGTTTTTACAGTTACATTGATTTTACATCGGTGAAAATAGGTCGTTTTTTTTATGAACGATTTTGAGTATTAACTTTTGTTTCTCCATAAACTAGCCGATGATTCAAACATTTGAAATCAAAATTGTTGGAGAAAACATGCTCAAAAGAAAATGTTGTCATAAAGCATGAAAAATTGATCAAATGCATGGTCTTAAATCAGTATGAGTTGTAAGAGCTGTCAAGGACGTTCATTTTAAAGTACATCATAAAATGAAGTATTGAGTAAATATACTTCCACAAAGTTGTGTACTACAGATTGCTCAAAAATGCTACCTTACTCTGCAATTATTAACTAACTTTGGGATACCTGAATTGCATTTCCATAAGTATCACGTATGTAAGTATCTATATTCAGTGACGTACTAAGCATGGTTGACACCCGGGGTGGTAATTTGTGGTGTCATCCCCCCTCCTGCAAACGCAAAAAAAAAAGTTTTAATATCCTGCGTAAACATGAAATTCATACAATTTTCAGAAACAATTACATTTCTAACAAAATTCAAAATTTTAAGTGGACTAATGTGCAAAAGGCAAATAAAAATTATGTACGTTTTTTACGTAACTTGCCCTAAAAGCAAATATGTAGGCCGTCGTGAGGTCAAAAAAGTAAGGGGGTGTATAAAATTGATGGCTCCTTAATTATTTCTCATGTATTTCAAACACAAGGAAAGGTAGTTGGGTACAGTTTTTTTGATATAAGAGGAAGTCACTACTAGATCTAAGTATTGACAATATAACCTAATCCTGAGTATAGTATTTACTTCATGAATGTGGAGTAGGAAGAGGGGGTCCAGGGGGGGGGATTTTCAAATTTGTAGTCTTAAAAATGCATTTTAGCTTCATATTTTTCAAAAATTTGCAATTTTACTTTAGATGTCACCCTCTCCCTGACGGCTGACACATCGGGAAGCACCGCCCCCCCCCCGCCCCCACACAGTGACGCCACTGTATATAAAACATAGTATTGACAAAAAGTTAGGCATTACTATAACCTGAAATTGTGCATTTCAGAGTTTGAGCATATTTATTTCGTTCGAAAGAGAATGATAAGCAATCTCGAAGAGTTTATTTTTGTGCCGAAAGCACCTTTTTTTTAAGAATTATTATAATAGCAAACAGTTTTTGTCTTTTAAAGAATCGATACCCAGTCGGTTGCGAAAGTAATAATAGCAGTGAATAAATAAACGAAAATAAGTATGTCGCGTTTATTGGAAGCAAAATAAAATCAAGTCAAACAGTTCAAGGTTCAGTGTAAGAAAAAATGTCAAAAAAAAAAAAAAAAAAAAAAAAAACATAAAAAATGCAATAAAAATATGCATTTAAATGAATGCACTACGAAAAGAATATGCTCTATTCTTTGAAAAGTTGAGAAGTGCATGATTTCTCTGTCTAACTTCATTTCATACCACTTTTACGCACCTTTAGTAAAGCTTAAGATTTTGTTCTTTGAATATTTTCGTCATTTTGCTATGAGTTCTTTTTTGCAATTTTTACAAGCTAACCGATCTCTTTGGATTTACATTGACGAATGGTTTAAGAACTTATCAATCTTTAAATAGGTCATTTTTCAACAAAAAACGATTTCGAAGTACTGCTGTAAAACATAATTCATTGGGGACTATTGCATCGAGTGTACTGATCTCACCTACACCAAGCCATTCGTTCCATCAGAATAGCTGTAACAGGTAAGGACGACAAGAAGTCGAGATCAAAGTTCGCGCAGCTCCCGGCGGCCAACCCCCGCGGGGGAGGGGGGTGAATGGGGGAGGCAGACAACAAAAGCCGAAACATCTCAACAAAAATAAAGCTTCGCAAGAGAAATCTTCTCAGAGCGCGCTGTGTGGCAAGTGGGCCAAATTACCTATCTCGCTGAGAGCGCAGCTTAACTTAATCAGGGCCGATTGTAGTGAATGCGTCATTAGAGCCGGCCGCCTGCTGCATGCTAATGCCCCAGCTTCCAACTGCGCGCCCGCAAAAGCTAAATATTTATCCCGGGCGCTTGCCTACGTGCGCGGAATGCGGCCGACGAGGACCTTTTCCAGCTTCTTCTGCTCCGGAATTCGTTCTTTTCCTGATGTTCGCTCTCTCTCTGGCTCTTCTTTTGGTGAATGCTGGGGCGTCGCAATCTGGTAAGAAAGCAAATGATAATATATTGACCCCCCCTCTTTCGACCCGGTACAGCACAGCTAGGACTCCATTGAAAGCTAGTGCTGGAAAACATCTCATGGGGTACATCACATATCAACAATCTCTATCCTGAGGACAAGTACAGATCGTCTGAATCTGAAGCAACGTTACTTTTGGGTCAATGTACTAAACTATCGCGCAGTGAAAATGCACATTTTGAAAAATTTCGTCATTTTAGTGGTGGTTCCATATAAACGGGATCCAGAACCAATTTGGTAGCACCCATTGATTTTTCTAAGAATTATGCGATTTGCACCTTGACTGAATTTTAAGTGATTTTTTTTTTTTGGATATAGTATTTCCTCTAGGGGTTGCCGGTCCCTGTTTGTTATCGTCACCAACCTCCGGAGTTAGAGGAAACTCTATTTGGATTGCTTTGAGACCCATGCTCTCTGCTCTTGCTCACCAGATACTATATCATTTTATTGTAACAGGTGCGACTTCACCAATGTTCCCGAACTTTATGGTTTTAAGCTGATCACATACAGATTTCTCACTTAAATTTCTTCGATATTAAAATGCATAATACATTAAAACGCATAAGTCAAGATTTAAAATATATTTATACAAGCAACATTATTGCTCTTTATGATCATAGAGTATGCAGGAATCTGTGTGCATTAAAACAATTTTTTTATGCACCTACTTTCAGTATATTAACATTACATGTCTTCAAAGTTTAATAAGTTAATGAATTCTCACTAATAATTTCAGTAAGTAGTATTTTACAGCATGTATGCAATTCATATTGATACGATAGCTGAAATAATGTTTGACCCGGAGGACCCGCGGTTGTCATTTTATGACCCCAAGCCTTCTGCAAAGAGCAATTGCCAAAAAACTTGCCACCAGTTTATTCTTTTCTTATGTGTAACTGAATTTGATCCCCTCATTTACCTTTTGGTAGCAGTTTGAACGGATTTCGGACATTTATGCTCCACTAAAACACGTTTAGTCTGTTACAGGGGTCATAAAATGACCCCGCGCGTCCTTCCGTTTATTTCACAGACCAGCTATTTTGAATGATCAATACGATTATTTTGTTTATATCCCATCAATATTTAACTTATTTCATGTAAATAGTATTGCCAATACCATGCGAGCGAGAAATAGGTCGTTTTCGAACACTTTTTGCTGAAATTGAATCAAATAATTGTTTTATCAATGAAGAATATGAGCTAAAGATTTTTTAGAAGAGAAAATCTTAGATCATGAAAATTTCAGCGAATATGATACAGAGTTGAAAACGGATGGAACATATTTAAAAGAAGTGAGTAACCCCGATTTTTTTTATTGCAAAATATGATATAAAGTGGAGTAAAGTGAGACGAGATTGCCTTGAATATAGCGATTTTTCTTTTTCTTTTAGTTTTAATAAAAAATGAAACATTTTTAGCATTAATTCTACACGTTTTTGTAACAAAAATACCAGTAACAGCGTTATAGTAGTTGTTATAAAGTTTGTAAAACTCTCATAAAGCGTTATTATCCGCCGTGTGTCTGAACTTGATTTGAAGAACAAAAATGTAGAAATACTTTCATTATAAAAGCGATGTAAAGCTCATTTATAAATAGCACTTATGTCTAAAATTCACTTTTAATGCCGAAAATTTCTAAGACGCAAAGGCTTTAACAGTAAACAAGTCGAAAAAGGATGTTTTTATTAGCGTATGACTAGGGTCTGGAACCACTCGATGACCCCCACGCTTCTTAACGTTCGCCCAGGAATCGCGCGTTCTCCCAGAAAGAAATCGCGCGTTTAAGCCTGTATGTGTTGCTAAGTATTGGATCTAAATAAAGCAGATTTCTTTTTTTGAGAGAGAGAGAGAGAGAGGGAAAAAGGGAGAAAAAGAAGTGAGAGATAAAGAAAGAAATGTTAAACTAGCATTAATATAGTTTTTTCATTAATTAATCAATAATATTTGTTATTTCATATAGTTAAGCTGATTATTTTTCTTACTGCGATTCAGACAGTTTTTTTACTATTTGCAATTCAAACACACTATAGAAGGCGCTGCACTCTCTGGCCAACGGCGACTGAAAGAGGTAAAACAAAGACAGACTCACTAGTACAGGATATGACCAGTCCAACGAGACATCTGCTTTGTCCGCGCAAAATTTTAATGTTTTATCTCTTTGGCTAATTTCCTAAATCACCCCAAGGAGGCGTATTAAAGTTCTAGAACTACGAATTATTTATGTTCTTAAATTACATAACATGATTTGAGGTTGATTGACCAAAAAACTATAAATTAATTTCAGCTTAGAGTTATCATGATTATAAAACTATTTTTTAAAACTCGGTATTTTCCTATGAATTTTTATGCAAGTTCTCTTGATTCCAAAAGTCCTATTACAGATTGTTTCAAAAAAAATATTATTTAATATCTTCTGTGATACCTAAATTTTATGACAAGCAAATGAAATACTTTATCTCTTAGAAATAAAGTACTACTCATCTTTAAGGAATCACACTTGAAACTTCATAACCTTTATTGTCAGTCAACATATGTTCTTTTTCTCAGTCAATGGATAGTTAGACATTTTTCTGGACAAAATTCAAAATAAATGATTTCATTTGAGATTAGAGCTTCCCATATGAAACACTTCGTTTCCCTTAGGGGCTGGAACGAGAATAAAAAGCAGCACTATGACTTACCCGAAGCCCCCTCCTCCCAGGAAAAGATCGTATCTACGAACCGAGTCTTGATTACATAATCTTTGCATATTTTTCAAAGCAGACATGATCTTTATCGGAACAATTCCAACTGATATTAATCTGTCTGCAGGTTATGGTTCATATAAAGGCTGTTAAGTACATCGACACTTAACAGGAAATTCATAATGGTAGAACGCGGGAAAAAATCACCTCCAATTTCAAGTTTCGTGGTTGCTCATAATGCCTGGTTTTAGAAATTCATTTGCTAACAACTTGCAATTAAAAGAACAAAAAATGGTACTTATTTCAACCGGTATGAGTCGGTATATTCAAAAATAAATAATTAGAACTAATTTGCTTAGCGCACGTATGAATCTGAATCTAATTTTAATGTTCGGTATTTTTTACCAATAGGTTTTTACTAGAAAGTACACCAATTTGTATTTTTCTAAACGGAGCACTAACTTTGATACATTTTTTTTCAGTTCGTACGAGTCAGTACACGAAGCATTAAAGAAAACAAATTTTTATTAATTTTAGTAATAAAAAAGATGAAATATCAAGAAAAATTGGACTCTTTAGACTACAGATTAAAGGTAGACATTATTCATTGTACTGGTTAATTTTCATCAAAAAAAAAAAAAATCATGAATGAAATTTTGGAAAAGAAAAGAAAGGAAAATTACAGAAAAAAGAGCAATAAAAGTAATAGTAATAACCACAACGAATGCTTACTCAACTTTCGATATAATTTATTTAAAAAAAAGAATTCGTTTGAAAGAAATTTTTTAGCTATTTGCTCATCGCACATTAACGAGATTTTATAACATGTAAAAATAAAATGTGAACATGTTAATACAGTATTGTTTTTTTCCCCTTTTCATTCCTCATTAACTGTAAACTCTTTCGTAAAATCTACACACTACTTTGACCATCTGTAGAGTAATACATGCTTTTAGTGGAATTTATCAAAAATATTTTTTATGAAGAACAAGATTTTAATTTGTACAAAATCTATCAAAGTTTTAATACTTGAAAAGAGTTTTAATGTACAATTTTACACATTATAGCATCTTATTTCGAAGAAAACTTCAAAAACCTACATATTATAATGAATATATATTAATTACTATAAGAATTAAGGTTTAAATTTACAGTGCATTCATGACTTGTGAAGTTAAATAAGAAATTCCTTAAAATAAATACAGTTGTAGTTTACGAATTCGTGAATTTAACCTCAAAACTTGGGATGAAATATTTCAGATTTACTAGACCCTTGCGCCTTCCTCGTCGTATATAAAAGAACTACAAATTAACCCAATCAGCTCTCACAGAACGTGAGGCGAAAGAACGAAAACGGTCGCAGTCCGTGCCGGTAAAGCTGTAGACCCCAGATCACGTGCCACAAGTGACGTGATTTCAGGCACACAGGAAGAAACTTCCATTTTCGGATACTTTATTTAACAGTTCAGTTCTATAGTGAGACAAGTGCTTCTCGAATGAAATAAAATTTCAAGCCTCTTGAGAAGTGGAAAAATATTCACATTTGACTTATGTGCTGAAATGCGCAAATAAAAAATGTGAAGGAAAATTTAGGAAAATTACTGATGGGTACATTTCTTAATATATATTTTCTTATAACTATGAAGATAAGTACTAAAATATTGCGTCCTTTATTTGGGTTTTCTGTATGGATTTAGTGGTTAACAGATTGCATGTGGAAGGAATAAGGGGATTGCTGTTAACTCGCGAATTGTTTACGAGTTTCAGAATGGGATTTATGAAGGGCATAAAACGGGATTTATCAGCAACACTTGAAATTAAAAGTGCTTGGAAAATCAAGTAAAAAGTCAACAAGTCAATTGTTGAAAAGAATCAACACGATTGCTTCTTCCTGACGTAAAGCAAAATTGTTCCACGCCATGGCAAAAAAGTTTTGTCCGGAACTCGAAGTATCACTATTTTGCATTCAATGGAAAATTTTCCTCCGAGGTATTCACGAAGAAAAGGAACATAAAATTAAAATGTACAGTTATTTATAACATTGCATTTTTTCTTCATAAAAAAAAAATGATGGAAAAAATTTATAGTTCACGTTGTTGTTGTCTTATTCCTCCTGTCTAGCCGCAGGCTATTCACCAGAAGAGGACTGAAACAGATGTCCTCTCTGTCAAGTCCTGCACAGTGTAAAAGGTGATGCGGAGATGCCTGCACTAATTTACATTTAGTACAAGTCTCATAAATTTTCTGACCCAAGTCAAAAAAAATTATGAGACTTGAATTTCTGAGACTTGACTCAGAAAGGCACTTAATGTGCCCACTTGCAAACCTATTAATTGTTCTTTGGACGACTCTATCCGCCTTGATAGAAAGGGTACCACCTGGGGACTGTTAGAGTGACGTTAAGGTTGTGAAAATTCAACTTTTCGATCTAACTGATTTTTCCCTAACAAGAAATATTTTACTGGGCCACAAAACTGCTGATTTCATTATCGAATAAACTATGAGTTGGAAAAAATATTGAACCGCAAAATGCTACTTCAAATTAAAGATGTCGGTTGTGCAATATTGAAGACTGAGTAACTTTATTTTTAAGAAACACTGCTTCATAAAATGATTTTGCTTCGCTTTTGGTTGAAAGAAAATTTAAGAAAAAACATCCAGCATTCTTTTGAATTTTGACGTCATAAATTCAAACTATGTTTTTCGCAATCATGAATAGGGATAGGAAAGTAATGGTTGATTTTCTTGTTTCTACAAATGGAATAGAATGGAAATAGAGAAGAAGTTTGTACCCGTCATATTATGACTGGTGATTTTCTGGAATAGTTTATACGAGGCATATCCATTAAAAAAAGAAATGGTGATTAGGATGCGGTAATAAAGATTTTATGACGGATATTCACCAATACACTTATTAAAATGATTATTTACAGCGTATAACGTTATGTATTTTTATTTTTTATCAATTTTAACTGATGGGAATTAGTAATCTAGAAATTTTTGCATTTAGATGAAGTTTTGCAGTTTAAATTCATCGATGTAGATGTTCTTTCCGCAAAAAAAAAAAAAAAAAAAAAAAGTAATTTTAACCTTTTCTCTCCTTTCCCCTTCGCAAAAGTAAAATCTGTATAAGTTAAGCCTTGAATGAACGCAAACGATTTGTTAACGAAAATTTGTCCTCTTAATAAATATCAAAGCAACGAGTTAGTTTATTCTCGTTGTCATGGTAATCTGAAAAATCAGAGCAACATCAACTTTGGTCAAGTGAGAATAATAAGCAATTCGTGATTGCTAAAAAAAATTCTCTGGAGGAGACGTTTACCCCATCACATCCACTGAACTCTTACTCAAAGTACGCTCTTTGGAATTCTTAAGAAATCCGTGTTCTTCAATTGGTTCACTACTGAAGCGAGCTCTTAACACGTATCTATGTACAAAAAACGGTGGGGTGCTGAAGGGTGAGACGGAATATTTGTATGCTCGAGCACTCATCGGACGTGCGACCGATTCTGTGACGTCATATCACATCCGATCGGGGTAGGGGGTGACTGGTGTTCGAGGCGAGTAGACGAACGAAAATGAGATCACGTTGGCCATGCCTTCATTTACTTTCACCGCATGGTGAGCTACAAGAAAACAAAACAGCAAGAAAGGATAAGGTAAATTGGATACGCGGGAAGAACTGATACGAGCTGTTGGTTTCGTTCTGTTTTGTTTTGAGACTAAGGCAATACCGCAGATTGGAGAACAGCGCCTGTAAACGAATTCGGACGATTTTTGCGATAAATCAAAAAAGAAATGTCTAACGGTTAAAAAATAAAAAATCCCAATGCAAGTTATGTTCATACATTTGACAGACCATGCGCATTTCTATGCAATTAGAAATAAAAATGCGTTCAGCCAAAGTTACCATTGAACAGTTGTAAAATTACTAAAAATCTTCCTAACGTCATGCTTTTGTTGTTTAAAGGTTGTTAACTAAACATTTAAATTGAAACTGCATATGGATAACGCAAAGTATAAGATAAATTATTAAAATGATTTCTTGCCTGCATAAATGGCATTAATATAAAACAAAATGGTCCATTTAATTAAAATTATATAATACCCTAAAAAGACTTGCTTTAGGTTGAGATGAATGCTGCGCTTAATGCTTGATTTTATAGTTTAAAAAAGAAACGTTGTAAAATGCGCATTCAAATTACATTTTTGTGTAAAAAAAAGTTTAAAATCAGAAAAATCTTTTTGCTTCAATAAATACCAAATTTTCCAGATGAAAAACGTATTATTTAGGTTTAACTTGCTATTGCACATTTTCCGAAAGTCTACAGAAAAGGAAATTAGTTTTCTTTTGCCATAAAGTAGTCTAAAATTCATCCGTTTTTATGAATTTATGCCAGAATGAATTTTAAACCGCCAGCAAGCTTGTTCTGGTACTATTTTGGAAAGAAATACAGAGAAACTATCTGTACCCGACGCGCGTTGCTACGCCAACAAAAAATACATCATTATACTAATTTTCATGAAAATCGGTTGAACGGGGCAGAAGTTGCTACTCTGCAGTGCCACCTAGTGGCGACTGGCTTCAATGAGCATATTATGCACCTTCTCCGTGGAAAAATACATATATATAGCAATTTTCACAATAATCGGTCCAGGTATCAAGTGAAGCCGTGACTATACTCAAATTTTGTACTCACGCAGTTTGCAAGATCAATCAATCGCTAAAAATATCAAATAGAAAAAGTTTTAAATCCCCCGTTGCATGAAAAGCCATAAAACAATAAAGAAAGAATTTATTTGTTCAAACTCAAGAAAAATGGCAACAGCTAACTTCTTATCAATGAGATCTTTCACGCGAATTAATTTCTGCAGCCGATAATTTTATTCGTATTTATCCAATGGATTGTGACTTAAATTGGAATAAAAAAGGAACTATCGATCAGATTTTTTTCGAACTGGTCTATAAACATTCCCAGTACCAAAAATAACAAACGGTGAAAGTTTCAGTCAAATCTGCCGGGTAGTTTTTGAGTTCATGGATGACATACAGACAAACATTCATTTTTATATATATAGATGAACAAGTAAAACTAAGGTAAAGTATTATATTGCGCACATAAAGAGAAAAAAGTAAAGCGAAAAAATAGGGAATAAATAAGGACAAAGTAATAAAAATACAGGCTGAGTAAATAGTTGCACAAACAAAATATAAGCACACTAAGACGTTAAAATAGAAATAAATAAAGTGATAAAAGTACTAAGAAACGAAAATACGTACATGTTTTAGGAGAAAGTAACTAACAAAATGATGTGTATCTGATACGCATGAGATATACGTGAATAAATGATCTCAAAGTGAATACCTATATGTCGAAAAATAAAAGCTTACATACTTAAATTTCAATATAATGAAAATAAGTCACACACATTACGCAAAGAATAAAATAACAAAAAGATGAATCAACGTGTATACTTGAGTAGAAAAACTGAATTCTTATGAATAAAAGAAGATATGAGAGTCGAAAACAATCTGCAGCTTCATAACTACCTACGAAGATAGATTTCAAGGAGGATTATATCATGCATATATTGATATATGTGTATACAAATACATTTATATGAATAGATAGATGCGTATGTGTCGAGCATTTAACGAGGTGATATTCTTTAAGAAAGTCTTGGTTAGTCTTTTATAAATATCCGCCATTTTTAAAAGAACTGCAAACAATGAAAGAACGATTTTTCTTGCGTGACTAATACTTTTATAACAATAAGGGAGGAAAATTTATCACTCATAGATCGAGATCTGTATTCACGATCCAGAACTATCACTGCTCATCGACGGTCGCCCGTATGCTTCAAAAAAAAAAAAAAAAAACGGTGGAATTGGCAAATTATTGTACTAGAGAACACAATGTTCAAGCTTCTGGGCAATCAGGCTTTCGGATTACATGGTTATTTCGTTTCTTCTTGCGTAAAATCGAAGCTAAATGAAATTTGAAGTACGTTAGAACCTCGATTAACCGAAGTTTCCGTTAACTGAGCCGATGATGAGGAAATTATACAAGCAGTCGTTCCTTCGTCGGATGATAGTGATGTTGGGAACGGGGATCAGGATTCTGTGGATTGAAAGACTATATGTAACTCCAAAGGTGTCCAAGCTCTAATAACTGCTTTGAAATATTTAAAGTAGGGAATATATGCCACGCCAGGGGTTCTCAAACTTTTAGACATTGCGGCTCCCTCTTTAGACTTTAGTATTTTGGCGACCCCCTAAAGTTTTAACCCTGTCTAAACCCTGAAACAATGACCAAAAACTCCTTACTAGTATCATCTCATCTCGAAGCTTTGAGCTCACCGTTTGAGAACTCCTGTCTAATAGAAATTTTGTTGCTTAAAAATTTGGCTGGCCGGACAGTTATTGACAGAAATTTGGGGGTTTTAGACTTAAAGAATATTAGAATATTAAGACTTAAAAAAATGATGAATTTTCACTACGAAAGTAAAAATATTTTTTGTAAATTTGTGTTTCTTTATGCATTTTTGAATATTTAACTTAGCATTGTAAAAAATTCAGTTGACTCTTTAAACTTATTTCAAGTTATTTTCCTATTTTAGTTTTTTATATAACTGTAAATCACTACTCTTTATATGCTAATTTTCATCTTCTACTATATTTTTAATTAATACATTTAAAAATTTGCTATCCTGAAAAGTTTTTCACTAAGTTTCTATTAACTGAAATTTCCGATATCCGAGGCACTAGCGGTCCCAATTAGCTCTGATAGTTCCACCAACACAGGACACGAAACTACGTAAAACATACAATCATGTTTTACCGTACAGAAAATAAATCATGCTTTCTTTGCTGTATCAAAAAATCGTCATTGGAAGTTTTGAAATGAAAATCAGTGAAATAAATTAATTTTAAAATATCAATATCAAATATTATAGGTAAGAAAAGTGCATAAATATAATGTATTATAACAGCTTTAATCTTTTTTTAAATAATATATATCCAACTAAACACTAGCGCAGCCAAAATTGTCTTCTGAAGACGTTTTCTCATCAAAACACTCCTGACATGTTTAAAAACTGTACAATGTTAAAACTAAGGTCTCTGAAAGGAGGTTTGACTAACAAAACTCCCCTTTCAAGGTATCACTGCAACAAAATAATTTCAGTAGTATAACTAAGCTGTTCTAAGGGAAAAAATCGTACTAAAAACATGGAAGTAAATTCAGAACAGCAACCGTTTCAAAAGTACTTTTGATAAAGTCAGAGAAACAAGTTTACAACGAAGCACCTTGAGATAAATTTTCACTAAATTTAATTAGAGAAATAAGTTTTCGTTTTTGGAATAATTATAGTTATTAATCATGATTTCTCTCAAAAATTTCAGCTGCTATTAAGAGAACTTGCTGTTATTACTTAAAACTGTTGCAACTGTTTTTAGTTGTGATCATCAAAATAGCCAACAAAAAAATAATGAAACAATTTTGGGGCTAATTTAAAGTGATAACAACAAGAGAAATGTAAATATAAACTGTTTATAGAAATGTAAAATAGCCAACAAAAAAATTATGAAACAATTTTGGGACTGATTTAAAGTGATAACAACAAGAGAAATGTAAACAAACTGTTTCAAACAAAGTTTAAACATAACATCAAGGAAAAGCTCCATATTATACAGATAGTATAGATTTAAAATTATTCTCACATGTGTTATTTATTGCATTGGTAAAAAACTGGACAGTTTAAGTAAATTTCGCTGCTACAAGTGCACAAGTCAATGCTTGTAATAGAAATACTTTTTCTAGCATATAATCATTGCTTGTAAAAAGTTTAACCTATGAAAAATCAAAAAAATTTTGTTACCTTTCTTGAAATCATAAATATGAGATTGAATCTGAGATGTGGATTCCCTTTTTCTCAAGCATCGTTACAGACGAATTCTGCTAGTTTGTTGAAACGGTGTTGAGTGCAATATCAGTCAAAGCCCCACAAAATTTGTCCAGCTAATAGATCTCCTCTGGGACCGAACTATAAGCTCAGGGGAAAAACATCTATTCTTATCAGCGTATAAAAAAGAGCAACAAGAAAGCATACTACTAAAGCCGTCGTTTAGCGAAAAGGGAGCACTCTCCGTATAATCGTCGCTTAAAGTTTTGTTCTCTTAGTAGCTATTGGAGCAAAGCACATTGGAACGGAGAATAGTGGTTTGAGGATCTTTTTTCAGATTTCTTTCATAAGAAATGCCTAAATCCAGTCTGTTATGAATGCTTTAACGTTATAACCTTAGAGCAGGAATTAAAACGGAGGGAGCAAGTCCAATCATTGGCTTAGCAAAAGCTGACCCAAAGACCCCAAATCACGTGACTCAACAACGACGAATGGTTGCACGTTTTGCATGAAGCAAGCGAAAGAAACCTGATTTCTTCCAATGCTTTTCTTTAAAACCTTCCACGTGACTTGGGGTCTTGGTTTCATGAAAGAAATTCTTCACTCCTTCCATTTTATCTCTTCTCAATGGTTATAACCAGGGCTGCGGAGTTGGAGGGAAAATGACCGACATTTTAGAACCTTTCCACTCGGATTTCTGTACCCCAAAACCAATCCGACCCCGAACAGGGCACCGCCAGATGACGCTGACGCTTAACCGGATTTTTGAATTTATGACTTTCCGTGTTAAACCAATGCAGTTCATGCATCCATCAAACAATAGCAACGTAATGGAAACAGGGGTTTCCTGTAGCACCCTCTTTGCTGCCATGAGTTTCAGCGATTGTCACGGACTATTAAGAATTAAGTGGGGCCATGCTCCGACTTACTCCGCAGCCCTGACGGAGTACAGGATTCGGATGAAAAATGGCAGACTCCAACTCATGGAGTTCTAAAGATTTCGATTTCCCGATTCCAATTTATTTGCCACAAATTCAGTCCGACTCCGCAGCCGTGGTTATGACACTCTGGAATGGAACGTCAATCTTATTATGGTTAAAACTTTCAATGTGCAAACAATGTGTAATATAACTTATAACTGTGTACGATTGCCATTTAATTACGTGTAAGATCGACATTCTTTCGTCATGACAATTTGCTACCATTTATTATTTTGCTACTTTGACAGATGCTTTAAAAGACCAATACTCACCTCTTCCAGATTCTAAGAGCAGTTCTTTAAACTAATATTAACTAAAAAGATGCACACATCACTGAGAATATTTGCACAGAAACAAAAACATGAAATAGTTTACCTCCGTACTGGCTTTAGTCTATTAGTTCTGGAGAAGCACAAAACATTCAATCCATAAAAACTCTAGAACGCAAGATATATTTAAATTTTTTTGTTGCCAGATTTGGTATGCATAAATCTGATCTTTAAATATTTTTAAACAGAGACGATCATTCTAAAATAATTTTTATTTTTAATGAATTATCGTTTGCTTTAAAAAGCTGAAGAGAAAAGAAAAATCTCAATTCGGAACTCCAGCGCTCGAATACGCTACCTTGCGGTGATTTATAAAACTGCGAATGCAACTAAAACATTGCCACGTTGCGCTCCACGGTGTCTGTTGACGTAAACACAGGCAGTTTGTTCTGAGTATTTATTAACGCAATCGATGTGTCTTAGTTTGCTTTCAGCTACAGAAATTAATTCTTCCCTTAGTAGTATTCTCGAGCTTTTCAAAATAATGTTAGTTTTCATTATTTCCTTAATAATTGGTGAAAGCGAAAATTCTGGATTAACAAACTTGGATAACGTTATACAAGGTAAAATTTTTTATTGTTTTGTATGAATTTGTAAGAATATGGGGTTTTTTTTAATCTTAAATTAATTAAACTTACCATATTTTACAGCAGCATTTAGTTGGAATGGACAGTATGCAAAATATTTTCTTGAATATATTATCGTAGAACAAAATGAATAACCGAGAAAGAATTTACTTTATTCCTTTCATTCTCAGCTGAAAGGTTTCGCCAAATTTGTTTAGGGTTATAGTTCTATAGTATAGTGCGAGCAAAGTAGCCTTGGTGAGATTTCGCGTTTTTAGTTAAACCATTTTTAATTTTTATCATGAGTGGAATAAAATGGTAGTAAGATTACAGAATTCGATAAGTGAAAAGAAATAATGGTCAATCAACTGAAAAGAAAACTACCACCATATATCCGTGAGAATTTTGTTGATGATTTGCATAACATGACACAATTAAATCGTAACTCAGAAATTAGAAAAATCGAAACAGAAAATTTTTAAATTAACCGATTCGGGAATTCGAGAGAAATAACTCAGCCAACAAATGCAAAACAATAAGTGCTAGCCAAGCAAGGCAAAGAAGTATCATCTTCTTTCGATAACAATTTGTAATGTCATATTGAATTTTCTAGCATTAATTGTTATTCTTGTCAGGCCACAATTATTATTTAGTTTTATCAAGAATTGATAAATATCGAATTCAACATCGTGGAAATAGCTGCTTAGAACTACGAACTACGTAGTTTGCATTAATCTTTGACGTTTAACAATGCTTCTTGAATTCTCATTTCTTTCTACGTGGGCCAGAATATCCACAAGACTTTGAAAATTAATTTAAAAAGAATAAAGCGAAAAAATCATACGTACGAACAAAAATCACAACACTTTTAGCATTTTCTTCGTTACCATGTGCGTTTGTTTTGGTTTTTAAGTCCGCCATTAGACAGTGACTTCAGTGCCCCCTATAGTTCGTTGGAGTTGCGAATAAAAACTAAATTTAATTAAAATGGAATCGTGAACGATATAATTTTTACTTACAGCGGTTCAAGAATTTTTATGTTTATTTGAAGGACTAGGAAATCGCCCGTCAAGATATTCGCAACTCCAACAAACTATAGGGGACGCTGCAGTCACTGTCTAATGGCAGATGAAAAAACTAAAACAAACGCACGCCGTAACGTATAAATTGCTTCTAAACTTAGGAAATGACAGAAATATTTGTTCGCATGTATGATTTTTTGTTCTTTATTCATTTGAAAAGATTTTTTAAAGTGTTTTGGTTATTCTGTCCCATGTAGAAAGAGATTAGAAATCAAAAAGTATTACGAAAGTAAAAAAATGATGCAGAACACACAGTAAGTTGTTCTGAAGCAGCCATTTTCACGATGTTGAATTCGGTATTCATAAATTTTTGATTCGCTTCGAACAGCATTTTCATTATGTACTGTTTTTCTATACATTAGTACATATTATGTCCAGTTTTGTGACATTTCCGGCATTTGTTGACATTTTTGTCACATAGTGCATATACGTGACAGACTGTCAAGAGTAACATTTAACACTAGATAATTTATTTCTATGACTATATGATTGGATATCAAAAGAAATCATCATGCATTTAATTCATTCGTCATGGAAATGATTTAACTGATATGCGAAATCTTGTCAAGATACATTATTCTTTCACACAATACTAAAACCATAACCTTATAAACAGATTTTTGAAACTCTTCCACTGATAATGACAGCTTTTGCAGAGCAATAAAGCAAAGTTGGCGCGATATTTTAGCGATAAAAATTCCAAGCTTTTATTTTTTATTGTTCAAATTCTTAACGTTCTTTCTGGATTTTTCAATCTGTTCTGCGATAAATATTTTCAAGAAAATTTATTTGCATACTGTCCATTTCAGTGGGATGCTATAGTAACAAGGTTATTTAAATCATTTATGTGGAATTAGGTTAAAGAAAAGCAGTAACTTTTCAGCATGGCCCTAGTGTCCAATCACTCTTGTTAAGTCCGCTTTTTTTCATCGAATAGGAAAACTGATATTTATTCAAATTCACTCAGATCAAGATAAATAAAATGTGTACTCACAGTTTATATCAGATATTTTTGATGTTACGCTGTTGCGAATGGCGATTCCAAATGATGAATTACGCAAATAAAAAAAGTACACATAACAAACTGTTTGTTTTGTCCAAAATGAATACGTAGAACGCAATGTTTAATTTTTTTTGGCATTTTTGTAAATCACCGCAAGGTAGCGCATTCGAGCTCTGGAGTTGCGAATGGCGAGTGAAAATTACTTCTACATTTGAACGAAGCCATTACCTATTTGGTGATATTTTCATAGTTGCGACTGTAACCCTAACTCCAGTGGATGAAACCTAATTTCCAGTAGATAGCGTTCATTGCTAACAATTTTTTTCGTTTCTTCATTCTCCTGAAATGACACAGTTTTACCAGTAAAACAGTTAAGTTACCGAATTAAGTTCAGCCTTGTCACAATAAAGCCTTTCCCTGCATGTTAAACATTACCAACACACGTTATCAAATTATCATGCCGTGGCGCGAGTTTCATTGTTGAAACACGCGGGTTACTCGATCATCGGCTATTATTTATAAGAGGATAATTTATTTAAAATACAACAACCAGTTCATTAAGAATAATCGAGCCTTCGTAAGATTTTTTGTTTTTGTTTTTACTAATGGCAACTTCATGTTCACTTTTATTTTCCCTACGCAATAACTAGAGGGAAAAAACTTGCACAATATTTTTTCGTGTCATGTCCAAAACTTATGCATTCCATTTAATATTTTTTTCTGAGGGACATTAGACAATGCACAATGTTTTTTCTCACTTTCACTTGTTGAGAGTATCAAGTTTAAAGTACATTTTACAGAATAAGTAAGTTATGAATTATTCTCAATAATATTTTTAAAAAAATATACATATTTATAAAATTAGTAAAACAAACATTGTTAGGTATTTAGTAGGGGTTTTATATAAAAAACCCTGAAAAGGCATTTTCAGTTTACTAAAGCTGTAAATAAGTCAGAATAGCAAAAAAAAAAAAAATCTATTATGTGTGGTATGTCATTCCATTAACTGCGTTCTATGTATTAAACTTCATAACAAGAAAGTTAAACTTAACAGAAATAGTAGAGATGGAAAAAACGTGAAATAAATAAAGATGAAAATTATTGTTAAAAAATGAAAAATTAATTTTCTTTCTGTCAAATAAACAAACATCAAATTAGACGTCGTGTCTCAAATATGTTTTAGAAAGCATGGTTTTATTTTGTAAATAAATATTTCTTATATCGATATTTACTTTTTTAAAAATACTTTGATCGCTAGCGATGACCAAACATGATGATGCTCATTGAAATTTTGTGCTTATAGTGAGAGTGGGGTCGTTTATAACATAGAATCTGACCATTGTTTAAATAATTTGACTAAGTGTAATATTTTTTAAAAAATATTTTAATCGGTGCGCAGATTCGATTTTTTTACGCTTCTGCACATGACATTACAAATGATGAAATTCCATTCACTGATACCATTAGCGCAGAGTGCAATATTTAATTCGCTTCTTTACCACACTGACTTTCAACGATACGGTTGATAGCAAGCGTAGAGCGCAATATTTAATTAGCTCCTGAATAGGGAAGTTGCAACCCATTAAATGTTCATATTTTGACTATTGGATATTGTTAATTGACCCTCAAAACTAAAAAATTCACCATCGCCGAATTTTAAAACACCGTGATTGATTTTCAATGAATTTTTAAAAATTCAAGCGCAAAAGTGCGCTCTTCTGAAACGTCACGAGCTTACGTCACAGGGCACTAATGGGCTGCCTTCCGCCGAAGATACCTTGTTTTCGCTACGGATATTTTGAGCGCGCTGATATTTTTATTTTTCAGAAATTCAATAATCCTTTTGAACACACTGTGGAGCCCAGATTCGTTAAAGCACAATCTAATAATCTTCCTCAAGTAACATCAATGATGGTATTCGAATATTTCCGAGAGGATGAGAGGTTTAATGTTCCAGAAGCGCGAGGAGTTAAATGCGAGGAGGTAAGCCTTACGTTTCGTCTTCGAAGCCAACTGCACGTCCTTCGACTTCTCCCGCGGCGGAAGAGCGCATGACGTCACTTCCTGTGCCATTTGACGTCACAATTGCTTGAACTTTAAAAATTAATTTAAAAAACTACTCATCGTATCGCAAAAATTTTTTCACCTATGATATTCATACATGTTACTTTATCATATAAAAATAAAATTGAAAAATCGAAAACTTCCCTATTATCGTAACCTGGAAACGCGGTAGACAGCAAGAGGAAACATTCAGCGCGACAGTGGAGTAGCGCCAAAGTACATCTCTTGTGAAGTCGTAAAGACCACGTCTTGTTTGAAAAAACGGACATTAAAAAAATAATAATTAAAAATTAAATGTTTTGAAAATAAAAGGTTTTTCTCTCACTCCATATTAATTTTTTTCGCTCATTCTATGAACTTCAGTGACTAAAAGTAGTATTTTTGACTGTTCGAAACAGCCCCATTGGGATCGCGGCGAATTTCGCGTAAATTAACAAGCGATTAACAGTATTAAATGTATTGCTAAGTCATAAAATTAAGAATGATAGTAACAATAATACTTTTAAAAAACTGTTCACCCAACATGTGACAGGAATGACATTAGAAATAATTTTGATTTTTTAAGCTTTCCTATAACAGCTTTTACTGATATGCATCAAATTTATATACCATCTACTCATCTTGTTCGACGAAATAGTGCCATTTCTGCGAGTAAATATGTGTGCGAATTTATTGAGCATAAGACATTTCAGAAATTTTAAATTTAGAGGAATATTAAAAATTAGATGTTGATTTAGAATTTCTCTAAATTTAAAATTGTTTTTAAGAAATATAGTAATATGAAGTAATTGACGCATTAATTTTAGAGAGACAAATTTTAGAAAAATATTAAAGCCAAACCGTAAGTAATTAATGACGATTATAAATTGGGTAAAAAATTACGAATTAATTGCTATGGTGCTGCCCGAAAATGATGCCATGGTTTTTGGGAAGAGTGGGATTCGTGAAACTGTGACAGTTTGGGTCAAGGGATAGTGAAAAGATAACAAGCAGTGTGATATTACGCGTTTTTTCAATGAGAATATGCTTATGAAAAATTGCGTGACAAGTGACAAAGAGAACGGAGGGGGTAAGGTAAAATGTGACGCATTGTGGCAAAAGGGAGAGGGAGTCATAAATGTTAAAATAAGTGTGACATCATGGACAGCCCCTATGTTTCAGAATTGCTAGATAATTGCAGAATGCTACAGAAATATTGAATTGAGAATTGCTTATAATACAATTACAATTGCTTTATATAATTACATAAAATATAATTACATTTTCTTAGAATACTAGATAATTACAAAATTTTAGAGAAATATTGAATTAAGAATCGTTCACTTAGCATTAAAAAAACTTTTTGATACTTGATGTGAATGAATTTGGAATTAATATTTTTTGTATTACGCGAATTCAAAATTTGTATAAATTAATAGTTTTCACTGAAAATGCCAAGTTGCACGAACTAGCAGCTCTTTCACTGAAGAGCTATTTCTAGCAACAGATCGGATTTTTCATTCCAGTACAACATTCCCGACTTGTACCATTACTGCTTCCAACCATGGAACTCAGACAAAGCTCTGAGCCTTAACCCAAATTGCCATCAGATAGAGTTCATCTCGCCCATTATGTTTATTTCACCTCGCCCTTCCCACCTAAGAGGGGCCCATTTATGGCACGGGACCCTCTCACACCAACTGCACCCTGCTTCTCTTCCCGTATTATCGTCTGCGCTTGTTTATTTCGGAATCCAGCACCTTTTTATCGGCAACTCCTAACTCAGTGACTTGTTCCAAACTATGTATTAAGGGAGCGGGTGCTCTTTTCCCCCTCCTCGGCTATCCTGAAAGAGTTGAGAATGGATACCTTCACTTTTTAAAAAAAATCAAGAGTAAAAAAAGAACAAAAATGTTTTAAAAACTCATTTTTTAGGATTTTGTCTTTTTATTCAATGCTAGCAGCTTTAAACGTAAAAAATCTACCTCGAAAATAAAAGTTGTGTCACGTGGAGCGTCATGCGTCAATCAGACTCAAGTGTAAGAAAAAAAAAGTGTAAAATTTCTCGTCAACGTGCTGAAAAGAGAAATTTTATGACTAAAATTTTAAATTTAGACCTCTTTAGAATTTTTTAAAATTCCGAAAATTCATTCATAATTAATGGGCGTAAACATTCTGTTTCACAGATTTTCTGGCGAAAACCTCCTAAGGGAGCGAATTTGCCCCTTTAGGGATTTTCCCCCCATTGGACGAAAAATCTCTATGGGAATTCCTGAGCATCAAAGGACCTTTAGGCCAATTCTGGCAATATACTAAAGAAACTGTAGGTTTGTATAGGAAAAACCTCTCTATAGGGAAGCGACCCGTGACCTCTGGGCTATATTTGGCAAAGATCCGACGTAAACTGTGGATTTGTAAAGGAACAAACATACATAAACACGCACCCCCCCCACACACATACAGCCAGTTTTATATTTATAGATTATGTAAGAATTTGCCTCTATAAAACTAATTTCAATGACATTTTAATAAAGTATGATGTTACCTTTGTGTAATTAAGTGTTACGTATAGGTAGGAGCCGACCCCCGTTTGCTCCAAATACACAAAATAATCCAAACGAATTTCGGGCCTTCAATAATAGTTCAAGTAATAGTTGATTTTAATACGAAAGCAATGCGAGTTAAGGGGACATTGGACCTTCCAAATAGCTCAAATCGGTCAAAAATATGATTTTTTTATACCGTGGAAGTAACAATATATGAAGTGTGCTGAATCGTATGAAAAAAAAACCTCTTGTTGATCTGATGTTTTATCGCAAAGTTATATGCGTTTAAAAAAAAGTAAACAAAGCGTGTTTTCGATTAAAATGGCTGTAAAACATGTAAACAAAATCGAAAAACCAAGTAAAACTTATTGTCAAACATGTAAACTAAGTTTCAATAAATTCCTACATTGGTATTAGTGTCAAATATTTAATCATCGTGAAAATATATTTCGGGAGGTATTAAAATACGAAGATCATGAAATGTAGGTGTCATTTATCTCGGACTGGAAAATTCGATGCTGACACAGATTGAAAAATGCTCCACGCGACTTAATTTTTGTTCGATATGTTTCAAAATTCAGAATATGCAACTTTGGTAGTAGTTGGATAAAACTCGGCATGCGTTAAGGTTTGAGAGAATTTTATGTTGCTTAAAGTATTAAAGTTTGATTTTTATGTAATATTCGCAACAAAAACTATTGCTTTACGCGAAAAAAAATACTGTGCAGTTAATAATGGACCAATCCTTAAATGGATACCCAAAGTTCTTGGCAATGTTCTGTTCTCTGTTAAAATGCAAATTGTTTGAGAAAAAAATAAAAAATTAGGTCGCGTGGAGCATTTTAAAATTTTTATTTTAAATTTCAAAATTTTAAATTTTAATTAAATTTTTATTTTGTTACAATTTATTTGCTTGATATTTTACATGCTAATAAACTTACAAATTTTATGCCCAGTTTCATATTTCAAAATTAATAAATAAAAGAAAAAGCTTTCAAGGTCCACCGTCCCCTTAAGCGATAAAAAAACACTTTAGCTTCAAATTACTACAAAATAGGAAACTATTTGTTTTTTTTTTTTTTCAATTTCTCTTGAAACGTAGCCTGTTACAGCTCCTTACAAAAATGTATTTAATGGAACATTGGTTGGACATATTAAGCTCTTGCACAAAATGAAAAATAATGCCATTTTTGTTCATAAACATCGGAATCGTGTTTTTTTTTTCAGTCAAACGACCTTTTTATGAAATATCATTTTTAATCCATCAAATCAAAATAACTTAAAATATATTCGTAGCTTTGAGCATTAAATATAAGTTTTGCACTCCATGAAACAATTTTGAAATCCTGTTAAGAGTGCTAAACTCAAATCTTAGAGAAAGAAAGAACTTCTCTATTTTGCATTCAAAAATATTACATTTTCTTTTTTAATGTAAAAAGATTTATTCACGTAAGTTTTAACAATTCTGCCCTGCATGTATTTAAGGCACAAATTTAAAGAAAAGTTTTCAAAAGATTTTTTTTAACCATTATCATAGATATCATATCATTATTATAGAAAACTTACACAATACGGAAGTGATTCAGTAATCCGATATCACCGATAGAGGGCGTTCTATGGCTGATGGAAAGATTTCTCTCTGGTTTGAGCTTCAGCTTCAGAGCGCATCTGTCCACTAGGATGAAAAGGAGGCCGGTGTTCTGCTCTTTAAGTGTAAAGCAAGTTTGCTTTACTGGCGTTCATTAAAAAGTAGATGACTACATGAAACAACAAGCACATGAAATATTTACAGACATAAATCTACAATTCGTGGATAAACATTTTTCAAATAATATTTTTTAAAGTTAATTCGTTTTAGTTGAGCCGATCATTTTTGATTGTCATATGGCATTAAGAGTATAATTCACAAACGGTATTGTAACAGTTTAAAAATACCTTTTATATACGTAGTATAAAAAAATGTATTTTTAACTGTACGTTAAACATTTACACGTAAATTTTTAACGTATGGTTTACTAAGTAAAATACGTAGTAATACCATGCTAATTTAAAAATATTTGATTATTTTGCAGAAAGTTTCGCTGAAACAAGCGTGTTTCAGTCCAACATACTTGAATTTTGTCTTTAGTATTAAGAACAAAAAGTAGTTTATTAAAATAATTTTTGAGTACTTTTAAAAAATTATTTTTCTTTTATCTTAAAATAACTTTATAATATTTTATAATGTTATACTGTTTATAATTGAAATACTTTCCATAATTACTTTAATGGTAACATTTTTATGGTTGCTATGGGCTAAAATATAGGTGATTTAAAGAGCTGTAAGTGCTTAAATGCAGTTGTTGTTGTCGTGAGCCAGATAGGCAGGGAATTTGAGGTGCGCTGCTGCACTTTTCCAACGGTGACGTAATTTGGTGTGAAGTCCGATTTTCATTGCACACACATGCCATAAGAGGACTCGTTTATAAGGTAGGAAACCATTCACAGCACAACAACACATTCCCACAAGGAAAGGACAAGTACAGGAGAGAGAAAGCACATTAATGCCTGAGCTGGGATTCGAACCCGGAACCTTCCCATAGCAGTCCGAATTCTCTGACCACTAGACAAGGCGGGCGGAGCTTAGTCTCAGTAAGTACTTAAATAAGATCATACTTGACAACACACACACACACAAAGGTTCATTATATTTACGTTAAAAAGCTGAATAATGTTATATTTCCAGTACGATAAAAATTTTTACGAATGTTGCTAATATTACCCATTACAAATAGAAGACTTGATATTTAAATAATATTGATACAGACCTTCCATGCATTTTTTAATAAAATTTTTTTTTTATCATCCTCAAAATACACAGGGGTGACCCCAGGAGCAAGGGCGCACCCCCCCCCCCACCCAAAAAGCAAGAACTCTCCACCCAAAAAAAGGGAACTACCCCTAAAAACACCACCGACTCTAAAAAAAATCAATGGCGCAGCCTGCGCCATGCCCCCCCCCCCCCTAGTTGGGCACTCCTGAAATACATGAGCTCAAAAGAACTGAACAAATTAGTAGTTACAACCGTGACCACAAACGCCGGCAGTTTTAAATGCTATTGGGTCCGCAGATAAAATTCTCTCCCAGGAATATATAAGTACTATAACAATAATAATTACGCACAAGAGAGCGGTGATATTTATAAAAAAAATTTTTGAAATAATTTATTTCATAAACAATGGAGATACTTATTTTTCAATTTATAGACTAGAACTTGTGAGAAAAGAGAACAGAAAAGAATTACTCTTATTGAAGACATAAATAAAACAGAAAATGATTTCGAATCTTATTATGGATTAAAAAATTAATTAATAGATCATTTTTAACCCATTATAAGAATATACAGTGTCTCTTAAATATGCATTAAAAATTATTCCATTTAAAATAATTTTCAAGGTCTCTATTCTGTCGGAATTGTTCGTAAAATTTTATTCTGTAAGCTTTTTTTTTTTCGGAAAATATTTTATATAATACAAGCTGTTTTAATCAATCACTCCCCTCCAATTATGCTTTTGAGGTTTAACTCAAGTGCAGAGCACTTGTCTTTTGTTGCATAAATTTATGTGCAATTGATGCAACTTATTAATTACTTTTAGATATGAATTCCTTAATGAATGAGCAAGGGTAAGTCATTAAGTTACAAAAGATAATATAAAAATTACCATTATAATCACTTAAAAACGAATTTCAGTTTTCGACGCAAGCTCCAGCAAATTTGATGTACTGTGCCCCAATTCCAGTAGCATAAAATTCCTTGAGTAGTTGTCGTATCCACAGTAGAACGTCATGAACGTCGTCGTCTTATGCCTCCAAGGTGATGTTTCACTGGCCGAAACAGATGGCGGCCACTTGGGACCAAGTCTGGACTATAAGGCGAATGTTGTAGTTCTAGAGCCATCTTAAACAGATAATGATGACATTCAACATAAAATCTTACCGCGGATGAGACAGAAAACCAAAGAATTTTTTGCAATGGAATTGGGACTCTGACAAAACGAAGAGATAAGCGCATCAACTTTGTTGGAGATTATGTGGAAAAATAATTTCCAAGTTGTTACTATTTTGGCAAATAATTCTTTTATTATTATCTTTTCTGACTTACTTACTTAATGACTTACCCTAGTAAAACCGCAGAAAAATTCAAATTCAAGAACGTTTGTAAGACTTGGATTTTCACAGCAAAAAATTTCGATATTCGGCGTGGCATTAGCTATAAATCTTTTCCAAAAGCGATTGCGACACGAACAATTCAACCAAAAGAACTGTCAGAGGATCACCTGCTCGTCTTAAGCGACGTCATTCGCTACGCTTTCATGGTTCGAAAACAGTTTATTCCTTATCAACTTCAGTTACGTACACCATGAACGGTCCTCTCTAAAAGAATGAAACGGGGAGGGATAGCAAAAAGAAAAAAAAAAAGCATTTGGTGGTAAATGAGCAAAGGGACAGCTCCGTTATGGATGCATTAGAAGATGCGACTAGGCAGACTGATGTTTTGAAAGCACTGGGACGCAGGTAAACATCGTCGACATTTATGGCCACGAAAGTAGGATTGAATTCCACAGCATAGCAAGAGGAAGCGTTAGTACCATGATCACTTAGAATCATGGAGTTTCACTGACAAAAGACGAGTCTCTTACTCTACGTATCTTATTTTAGTTGTGTACTCCTTCACTGATTAAAATGAAGTTTTCCAAAAATGAGTACATTTATGCTTTTAAATTTTCTTGAAACCTTTTGTTTCAAGTATTAATACCCATGTTTTCAAATAGTATGTTGAATTATTTCATACTCAAAAATGAGTACATTACTCAGTTAATGCTCATATTTGAAATTATTACATCTTCACAAATGAGCACGAATACCTCAAAAATGAGCGCGTGTTGATTTGAGCATTTGAATGTTTCAAATTTGGATACCACATAGTCGGAGCCATTTTGACTCTGCGATATGTTCAAAGAGTACTTTTTCCTTATTTTTAAAATTGTTGTCATTAGATTGTTTCAATTAGAAGCACACGTTTCAAAAGGTACAATTGCTTATAGCTATAAGTATTCACTATATCACCAGAAATATTGGGACACTTCCAAAAAAAAATCACGTTTTTATGGATTACTCGAGAAATAAGAGACGAGTTGTTCGGTAACTTTTTTCAAAAGCTTTTATTAAAAATGAGAGATTTCCTGTATATTATTAAGCAAATTTCAACATTATGGGAACATTCCAAAGGTATTTTTTTAATAAGTAAAAATATCGCATTCACCCAAACCTGTTTTTATGCGGTGGATAAAAACCACATAATAAAAAAATCGAATTAAAAAAAATTCTTCGAAACTACCCGAGTAACTTTAAAAAGTTGTTTTCGCAACACAATTAAAATATTTTTTTATGCGGTAGACCGCAAAAAAAAAGTCTCACATAGAAAATAACCCAAAAACTTACAAAACTGTAATCTTTAAACGAAATCAAAATGAACCAAGTGATAATTTTTGCCGAGTAGTCGGACAAAATTTCCCAAATAAGGAAATTTATGGGAGGTCACAGTAACTTAAAAATAATTTCGTCTATTGAATCCCAATCTGATTTGAAATTTTAATGTACCGCACAAGAAAAAAAAAGAAAGAAATCGCGCAAAAAAAACAGGTTTCGGTGTATTTTGTTTTTGTCTCAGTCGAAATCCCAAGAAATGCGTTAAGTGTATCATCCAAGTATGAGACTGACATATACCTAGCAGTATAGTGCAAAGATTTTAACGGACGCTTAGATTATATAACACACTTTTATTCTTAAAGCATGGCTATAGGCAATAGCTAATCCTCAAAAACCCTAGGACGAAAACGAATTTTTTGAAAAATTTATGCGAAGACCCTGTGACCTCTTGAATATGAAAACGTGTTCTCATAAATGCAGACGTATGATTAATAAATCCTGTCCAGATCGTCGACAGAACCCATGATTGCAATTATAAAATTTCTACTCTACTGTTCGTGTCTGTATCGAAAGAATTTTATTGAGCAGCGAATTCAGTTTTTTAACCTCTAGCATATAAATATATAATTTTTTTTCTGGCAGCCAGAGTTGAAAATTAAGGATAGCTCGATTATCTTGCAGAGCTTGTCTAACAAACAGTCATTTAGAGAGGCGATGCATATCTTAGCGGGATCAGCTGGGGTGTTTTAGAAATGGATATGATCTAGGCGATCTGAATGTAGGATCAAGCATCAAGTCAATTTGGGAGTTTTTTCTGTGCTTTCGCGTGACCATTTTGACAAAAATCGGAGTCGGATTAATTTTGGGGTAAAAGAGTCGGAGTCAGAAGACCAAGACTTTAAAATTCCAAGAGTCAGAGTTGGTTATTTCGTTTCGAGTCTGCATTTCTTCCATGACTCTTTTGAGTCCGGGTCGGTGTCCTGGAGAGGACTGATTTTGAGGTAAATCTGACGGAGTTGGAGGCTCTAAAATTCTAAGGAGTCGAAATCGTGGTGCGGATTGATTTTGAGGTAAATCTGTCGGAGTTGGAGGCTCTAAAATTCTAAGGATTCGGAGTCGATCCGATCCGCAGACCTGCATTCGACCAAATATGTCGGAGAGATAGAGAGAGAGAGCCGTTCGGACACCAAAGGGGGGGGTCTCCAGTGGGCCGTGCTGAAGATGTCAAGCGCGGAGCGATAAAGCGGCTGAAAAATATGAGCGGGCCCGCTTTGATGAATGGCCGTCCGCGTGTCCCGACGACAGCGCCGGCATCCCGCCCCCTTTTAATAACTCCTCAGGTGCTGATGCGAGAAATCGCAGAAAACGAAGCGGGCAGCCTAGCGTGCAGTGATATATGGAAAAAGCGCTCCCTGAATATCGAGTGCCCCTCGGTTGCCGATAGTGCGAGCTTAAAAAAGCAAGCAACAAATACTTGATTGGGCGGTTTTTTTTTTCCTTTTTATTTCATTAAACGAGCTGATGTGTGCATCACATGACCTCCTTTGACGCCAATTTAATGATAATAGTGCCTTGGAGTAAGCAAAGAAACTTTAAATATTTTTACCACTAGTTTGTTGCGAAATGAAGCAAGGATACGTTTTATACAGATTAATTTTCCCAATATTGGACATTTTAATGTGATTCAATAGTTAACTCTCTAAATATCGCCAATAGTGGCGAAAATAAAATCAGATTTAAAAGAAAACCCGCCAAATTTGTCTTGGCGACCAAAAGCTTGGTGATATGTTGCTAAGTGTTTTCCAAATTATACTACCACTTGAGTTGCAATGAAATTAACAATGATTTCCCCCAAAAAGGTGTAAAAGACCCCCTTTGGAATACCCGAATGCAACCAAAAGGGAAGGTGCACAACGAGACCTCATCAGGAGTCTACGTACCAATTTTAAACTTTCTAGGACATACCGTTCTTGAGTTATGTGAGATACATACGCACATGCACATATACGCACATACACACACACGTACACACCTACGTACATACAGACGTTACGAGAAAACTCGTTGTAATTCGGGGATCGTCAAAATTGATATTTCGGGTGTTTATACGTTCTTAGGCATATATATATATATATATATATATATATATATATATATATATATATATATATATATATATATATACGTATGGTCGGGTTCAAAAAAAAATCAATATTCATTCGGGGGCGAGCAAAACGGAAATTATGGCCGATTTTTGGGTGAAATTTTTTTCGCGAATATATTACTTCCTTTACTTTGTTAAAGGAAATAAAAAGAAAGAGGGATATTAGAGACCCTTCGAATTGGTTCAGGTCTTACAACTCGAACAGAAACTTTTACGTCATTCTTATTGCCTCAAAATTATTGTGAGTTTGTAGTATTTGTTAAAAACACCGAAAATTTTGTACAAAAACACAAGTAAAATAATACAATGTCATTTCAAGTATTACTAATGAAAATGTTTTAAAGACATAAAATTCGAAATCAGTTGCTTCCAGGGTAACTGTAGTTGCCTGTCTAATAACTTGTAACTGCTTAAAGTGTAGGTAGTGCTGTCTTAGTGCAATGTAAGATTTTAAACAGACAAACGCATTTTTGTTTTTTAATAATTGCACTTCTCCTAGTGGGTGATTCCACCGTAATGTGTGTGACATTTTAACAATTTTTTTTCTTTGCAAAGTTGTTCTCAGTCTCTGCAATTTATTATTAATTATATAAAACTTTTGACAGCGACAGCTGAAATCCAAAATTGTCTCACAAGTTACAAGTTTTATAAAATGAATCAATTATAAGAAACTGAAAATAATTATACTGTGCATGTAACTGTTTTATAAAAGTATATAAATTAAGATAACATTTACCGATGCTTGATTATTTGATGTTGTGCTAAAGAAAAATAACTTTGAAAAGAAAAAAATAAATAAGTAAAATAAGTCAACAGTGCTAATATCTAATCAAACGAAAGTGGAATTACTGTAGTCGCGTGAGACTAAAAAATCAACCATAAATAGCTCAGTAGCTTGGATAATTTAGTACAGTCGAACTAGCGTATAACGAGCCCTGATTTAACGAGAACCCGCATGAGGAAATCAGAAATACTTGGTTCGTACAATGTTAACTCTATGGGAGCAAAACTCGCTTTTAACGAACAAACCACGCTTAAAGCGAGCAATATTTTTGGGATTCATAAAATTTCTATTGATTTCCTGCTCAGCTTATTTTATTATTATTATTATTATTATCATTTTTTTTAACATTCCTAAGTCAACCAAATTTAGTGATAATTCAAAAATCCCGAGAACAAGCGATGACAGCACTTTTTTTAATTTGTGGGGTAAGGAAATATTTAAAAATCAAAAATGTGTGTTCACATGTGTATTTCTCAAAAACAATGACGTAAGAAGGAGACATTCAGACAGTTCAAAGAAATTAACCAACTTCTTTGATAGAAAAAAAGCATATGATGAATTTTTATGATTTTTTCA